>NC_058082.1:615419533-615719533 GCF_014858855.1 Bufo gargarizans | reverse complement strand
AATGACAAGCGTTTAGTTCTTGCAGTCAGTGATGTAGACACCTAAATCATTGTTCTTGCAGAATTCCACAAGTGTAAACAGGTATCGTGTACAGCACAGACGAATCCACAGTGGACGTTGTGTTTGCCTGGCAATCTATTACACAATCTCACTCATGGATTTATACACGATACTCTGTGCATCTAAAGGCTTGTCTTTGGAACGTTAACCACTCAAATAACTGCTTGTTTGCTGCTCTATCAAATCAATTATCTACTTGTGTAAAGGGGCCTTTACGAGGGTTCTCCAGGAATAGTCATTTTTCAGCAAGTGCCCACAGCCTACCTCGGTAAACAGAAGATTCAAACTTGCCTCCACCCGCCGCTCCAGCAGAAGCACCTCGTCACCGCTGAAGCCAGTCATTGGCTGCAGCGCAGCATGTGACCATGTCCATGCAGCGTTGGAAGAAAACAAGCCAGGGATCAGAAAAGAAAAGGACCGGAGCAGGAAAGTATGATTCTCCTGTTTACGAAGGCAGGCTGTGGGCACTTGATGAAAAATGAGTATTCCTGGAGAAACCTCGTAAGGCCCCTTTACACAAGTTGATATTAGATTTTTAAGGCTCATATTTTCCTTGCATCTACTTAGCATATTTACTTAGAGAAATCCCGTGAGCATATAAGATGATGCTGATATCACCCTTTTATATATTTGCTCTTTGTTGACCTCCTGTAAGTTATGTTTGACGGCAGTAGACCAATAGGTGGTAACAAGCCATTTCCTTTACGGACATGGAGGAAGAGTAAAGATTCTATTATCTACAATTGCTGTACTTCTATTTTCTCGTGCTGAGGCACCATCATTTCAGTTACTGTTACTGTTGGATTGGTATGAAGTGGTCTTAGGTTTGAATGCCATCTTACATAGACACATATTACTTTCAAATTGAATATAAAAAAAGTAGGGTACCTGAAAAATTATACATTGTGATGTACTATAGGTTAAAGGAACACATTCATACACAGTGTTATGATTATTACAGGGCCTGAAGGCGCAGTGCATCACACAAGGATTCAAAATGAAAGTCATGAACTGCCCCCTCAGGCCATGATCTAAGCATAACACAGTTTGTCCGTTTTGCCTAGTTTGTTCCATTAAGCTGTTATATAAAGTAATTATTTAAACCCACTTGGATGACCCTAATGGATTTGTTTGATATTTTATGTTATATGGTCTGTATTCTGGGGCCTGGCATACCTTGTACCCTTGAGGCCTGATTCCTGGATACGTAGGTCCTTCCATTCAAAACAGGACTCAGCGGATCTCAGCAAAATACATACAGAAGATAAGCCTATGAATATATTTTAATTATTTGTATCACCCACTCCATATGCACAGAAACCTTTGGATTCTCTATTGGACATGTGTATTATATCCATATTTCAGGACGTAGACTATGTGTTTGATTTGACAGGAGGGTGACATTATCGGCAACTCATTACTTTTGAAGCCACAACATCTATCCACGAAGATGAAGCCAATTATAGTTACTGTGACACTGTGAGATGCATATGATATGCAAAATGTCTATCCTTAACAATCAGTCTGCATCCCTGTATTCTACTAGGGAGATGAAGGGCAAATTATAGATAGAACAATAGTTTTATTTTTATTTTTTAGATTGTATTAAAAACCCCTTTTTTTTTTTTTTTTGTTATAATTTACTGTTTATTCCAAAACCCTTGCACATTAAGGATTCATGACACATTACCAAATCTCAAGAGAAACTCCAGCAATAAAAACCCTCATCATAATGCTGCTCTACTGCTTCCCAAGACCAATGTAATCCATCATTTAACCCTCTTTGTACCTGCTGTAATGATTGGGGAAACAACCAGCTTGTTATTATCATCATTGAGCCCCTAGCTACAACTATTAGTCATCTACAGTACAGGAGACAGGAAGCCGCCCAAAGGATGCACCATGGACAATAGTAGACCACACAAGATGATGATCTCCCACCCAAGACGGTATACATTTTGAAGACATCACATTGGCATATTTTCACATGAGAAACTCTTCTGATTGAAGAAGGTAGGTTAACCGGAGAACCAGGCCAAACCTTCCTACATCCACCACCTCAACGTCTATAATGAAGACAATCTCCAGCCATTAACAGAATGAAGAATGATTAGTCTACTATGTGTAGACATGGTCTTAAGGATCATGTGTGATGCAGTCTCTCGATAGTTTGTAGATAATTATTTTAGTTACTTTCAGAATGTCGTTGGATCATAAAAAGAAAAAGGCGACTGGCCCATATGTGCTTCGCCCGTTGAGCGTGGGAGATCTTTCCCAGCAAGATCTGAAATTCTGAATGCCTTCTCTGCCCAGTTTAGATGCAGTTGTTCGGTCTTTTATGTTTCTGTACTAAGGGTCGGTAATATCAGATGGCAAACCACTTTCCTAATGACTGAAACCATGTTGCTATGCTGACAGACATTAACCCCTTTCTTATTCCCGGCACTGCAGTCACCTTGATTTGCAAAGTAATCAGATAAGCTAAAGTTATTCCACTCTTCCCAGGAAGAACACTGCGTTTTTAATTTCAGGTCCGTTTCTCCTGCAATGCCTCACTTCTAATGATTGTGTTTTGCACATTACGCATGATAATGTTTGAAATTGCTGGCGAATTAGAATTGCCATCACTTTTTAACATACGGGAATGTATTATACAATAAAACTGAACACTATAACTAATTGGCATGAATATGCAGATTGGCAATCTGTTGTTCAGCTTGAAGTGTTTAAAAAAAAAAAATGCGAGCGATTTACTCCACCCTGACAATAAACAGTTAATGACTACTCTAAAAGATATTGGACAAAGCTTTGACGTTTTGTCATTGGGGTATGGAAGGAAAAAAAAGTCATCTTTGGTTTATGTTCTGATTTTTGCCAGGGCAGTGTGGCTTATGAAATTATTTGCCTGTGTGATTATTATATTAATAGGTGTGCTGGTAATATGTGATTTCTAAGATAATAAAACATATGTCCCAGTAGTGAAGACCAGATCATTTACATAACAGATGTTACTGATGGCTTCTTACCTACAGGTAGATCATTAACATGGTTCACTGATGTAGATGTGTGTGTCATTGCTGCCAAAATGCTGTGAAAAAACTGTAAAATGCTGCTAAATATGTAAGAAAGGAAATATCTACACCACTGAAGGACACATTTACCCTCTTTAAAAAAAATAAAAAATAAAAAATTTGGTTAAAAACATTTTTGATAGATGATCCTGCTAGACTAATCTGCATAGTCATCTCTCAAGATGGAGAGAGAGCTGCTGGCAGAGGAAGCAGGAGGAGCAAGGGAGCACAGAGTGGCTTGAGCCCGCCCTCGGTGCTCTTACCTGCTCATTTGCATATGGATTAAAAGTACTCTTTCTCCAGACTGAAGCAACTGATCTCTGATCTGAGTGAAAGGTATCATTGCAATCAGATGAGATAGTCCTGCAAGGTATTGTGTCTGGCTTAAAGAGGTTTTTCTGGAGTAATGTTGAGCGAACTTTCAATTTGCAAGTTTGGCATTCAGGTTCTCTAAGAATTTCATAATGGATTCCGTAACCACAGACCATAATGGAACTCTATGGCGGCATGCACCACGGAAGCCTATAAGAGGCATTGTGTCATAATAGAAGTCTATGGCCAGCATAGACTTCTATTATGACGGAATGCAGTACAGAATGCCTCTTTTAGGCTTCCGCGGTGCATTCCGTCATAGAATCCTGTTATGGTCCGTGGTAACGGAATCCATTACAGAATTCTTAGATAACCAGAACCCGAACTCCAAACCGGCAAATCGCAAGTTCGTTCAACACTATTGAGGAGTTCAATATTGATGACCTATCCTCAGGGTGCAGGTCACACACAGGTGGAGGAGTCAAAATGCATTAAGAACTTCATCATTTGACTAGAATGCACTAAGGTTGAATGCTGGTGTTATTTCTCTTTTTCGTGTGCCCCCCCAAAAAAAAAAAACCCTTTAAAGGAGCTATCCAGGATTAGAAAAAGGAAAGGGTCTCAGATTGCAGCTCAATCCAATTCAAGTAAATTAGGAAGAGATGTAATGTCAAAAAAAGGAGAGTCAAGTGGCACCGTTCTCCAAAAATAAAAATTAAAAAATCCAATCCAGGACAATCTCCTTATTTGCAAAAGCAAAATGTTGACTACAGTAAATTAACTCAAATGATGCATTTGGCCCTTTTACATGTACAGTATATTCTCAACCGCATTGAGTTTTGAACTTATGGAAGGAGCCTCATAGAGTTACAAACGCTATTCAATATCCGATCGGTTACTGGGTCTATGTGCATTTCTTCAGCAGAGTTCCAGACTTCGCCAGATTAGCTGTGATTTTTATTGCTGCATGTAGAGGAGACCTTTACTGTACTGTGACTCATTGGCAGAATGAGGTCTGACAGAAAGAGGATTGATAGCTATTAAATTTCATCATCCGGCTTCTCGCCGAAACCATTCAACTTGGGCAAATATTAGTTAGTGACCCACTGACCCAAACAGCCTTATCCAGCTCAAAATTCCATTAAGATTGTTAAACAAAATTACAGAAAACAAACACGAAGCAAAATATTTAGTTATTAGGAAACAAGTTTACCACAAAGTGGCACAGTTTAGCGTTACACACCCAGCTCTGTGTGCTTTATTATTTATTACAAAAGTTTACTGTTTTAATGTAACATTTAGGATCTGCCTATAAAAGTCTTGACAAAATGTTCCCAAAAATAGTGGTGATAAGGCCGGGTTCACATCATGTTTTTGCCATCTGTTTAACGTATAGAAAAAACGTATATGATAAATGGATGCCTCAGACTGATGCCATACAGTGGCATCCATTCTCCATAGAGTTCCACTTAAAAAAAAAAATAAAAAGTATACTTTTTTTTTTACCAGACTGTGCAGGATACAAGAACGTGGTGTGCTGCGTTTTTGTATACTTTTTTACGTATATGTTAAACTAAGACATAAAACATGATGTGAACCCACCCTAAGCCAGTGACCATTAGATTACATGTACAAATGAGCAGATTTCTTAAAGGGGTTGTCTGAGTGTTTGATACTTGTGACCTATGCTCGGGAAACTGGCTAAGATAATAACTGAAATCTACGGCAGGTTCTTTGCTGTTGTAGATCTGACACATGGACCTGCGGGGATGTGGCACAAATAATAAGAAATGTACTCCTCTTGGGGCACATCTCACGCCAGTGGGACAGAGATTAAGACTGATAAGCGTCTTCCAAAGTAAGTTACAAAACGTTTCATTTTTATAGGCTATGAACACCATCCAGGCAATTTTTTTATGATTGTGTTTTCTCGTTTTGGGCTAAAAATATTTTTTTCTATTGGTCTTTAGTAATAATTTTCAGCCCTTTTTTTGCAGAGTATCACTTCTCAGTCCCTCACAAAGCCTTATCTCTGATCTCCCGACCTCATAGACACTCATTATAGCTAAACTCTTACTAAACTGATAATAATATGGCTTAAATGAGTGTTTATGAGGTCACAAGATCAGAGATAAGGCATAATCGGCTGACAGGACTGAGAAGTGATACTCTGCAAACAGACTGATTGTTAGACCTTGTTTCTCAAAAATGACTGAAGAATTTTAAATAAGACCAAATTAAAAAAGATTTTTAGCCCAAAATAAGTAAAATAAAATATTAAATTGCCCCAAAGGTGTCCATAGCCTTTAAGCTTTTTTTGCACAACACTGGAAAACCTCTTTAAAGGTGTTTTCCATGTTTTTAATACCGATGGACCTATCCTCCACCAAACACGTGGTTTTGTGTCCTAAAGATATGATGTCACCTGATGTGGGAAAAGGTGAGGTCCTTCGACCTTTTATCTCTGATGGTTCCATTGTACCTGATGTCAATGCTGATTTTCTTACATAAATCCAGACTTGTGTACAGGGTCTACCAGACCAGGCAGGTATAAGGAATTTCAAAAGAGTATAACGATAACTCCTGCATTTATATTCTGCCCTTTTATATATAGGTAAGGAAGTTTGTTTATGAATATCACAACCATTGGACACCAGCTACTGCCCACTACAACCATACCCGTGCACTGCATATATCACCTGTGCCTCAATGTGCCCCTTTCGACAAGAGACAGGTTGTGTATTCCACTGGGCCTCAGGGTACTACCAGCTCTCGGGCAATGACAGCTAAGAATGGAATGACCTGGTATAAAAGTTCATTATTCATCTTCCATTCCCTTTTTCTTATTTTCTATTTTTTTTCAATTTTTCTTTTTCTTTTTTTTTGTGCTGCAGCAGGGCAGACAGATTTGAATAACCTTTATGGACTTAGAGTCATATCAGGGGGACAAGTTGAATCTCTGCTTAGCAGAGCCCTTTACTTATTGTACAGTATATTTCCCTTAGTGAAAGCTCTACATGGTCTACAAATTTTGCAGATTTAATGAGGGTATTGAAGCAGAAATACAAATTAAATAAAACAAGCTCGCCGGCTCTGAATCTGCGACGGCGTTCTTATTTATAGTTTTTTGCGTTGCGTTAAGCTGGATGCCGCACTCTCCTGGGAACACGAATGCCATTTCTCATTTGCTTATTTACTTCTTTTGCATTTGTTGATGATCGCTATCATGTCTACGTTGTCTCCTTCCTGTGTTGGCCTCACCGCAATTTGCACACTATATGCTAATACAAAGACAGGGAGGGCATTATAAACTAAGTTTACACAATGCAGTATAACGTATACTGCGGCCAAACATCAACTGCGGTGGTGAACAGACCAGTTTTCTTGTTTTTAAACCTATGGATTTCATGGCAACTTCTAGTTTCTGAGGTCTCACCGCTTTCACAACGGTGATTTACGGCATAAGGCAAGGATTTGTGAAGTAGAGATTGTGAACCATTGCATCGACTGGTGTGGTCACGTCGGGACATGTCTGTCTCAAGAAATTCAGCATTTCTGGACTTCCTATGAAACTTTGCCAGCATAGACAGAAATGCAAGTCACTTGTAGCAGTGGTTATCCAGGGCGTTTATATCGATGACCTATCCTAAGGTAAGGTCATCAATATCTGACCGGTGGGGGTCCGAAATCTGACACCACCATCAATCAGCTTTATGAGAAGCCACCGTGCTTTGTTGAGCGCTGAAGCCTCCTCACAGCTTACCAAGCACAGCGCCATGCATTGTATAGTGTTATATTTGGTATTACAGCTCTGGCCTACTCAGAAATGGGTTTAAGATGCACATAGGCCGCATGACCGATACACATGACGTCACTGGCCTAGGAGGACGCCACAGCACTCACTGGAGTGATACAGCCTCTTTAAGCAGGTGAACGGCAGGGGTGCCGGGAGTCAAACCCCCAATAACATATTGCTGACCTATCCTGAGGATAGTTCATCTATTTGTGATTCCCGGACAACCCCTTTAGCATCAATGTTTTTTTGTTGCATGACCTGTCTGAAGCTGGCTTTTGCCTGGTACATATCGCAGCGTAGCTCCAGCCTAATGTGACTTATTCATGTAAAGCTGGATTTACATGAGGAGAAGCCAAATGTCGTGAAATAAACATTCCTTCCCGAGT
Source organism: Bufo gargarizans (assembly GCF_014858855.1). NCBI lineage: Eukaryota > Metazoa > Chordata > Amphibia > Anura > Bufonidae > Bufo > Bufo gargarizans. The sequence goes on along the minus strand of NC_058082.1, from coordinate 615,711,908 downwards.
GTCGGCTGCTCGTTAAGTGGAGGTGAAGCGCTGCTGTCACGGCTGTTTAAGGGTAACCAGAGCATACACAGTAAGAAGAGCTACTGACCGGACCCAAACTAGGGAAGAGAAAGGGTGACCCCTGTCGGACCCTCAACACTCTCCCTATGCTGCTAAAGCACATGCCCGAATCCAAATGGTGAAACGAGGCATGCCCGCGTACCTTAGACTGATGAGCCCTGTAACCCCTACAATAGTGGAAGGGGCACGGCCACAGATGCCCTACTCAGAATATGGAGGGAACCGTGGCCACCTCAGATCCAGTCAGGAAATCACCAGGTACACAAAAGTCTGCACACTTAGCTGATGGAGCTGCAGCCGCAGAGAAGACGGATCCAAGGGCCGCTGGCAATATCCGGAGTGCTTGCAGCAGCAGAACACAGGTCCAGAGAACTAGTAGCTTTAAGAAGTGAAGATACTCAAGGCAGAGCTACAACTGAAAAGAGAAATATAATCCACGCCCTGCAATAGGAGGAGGGGTGATTTAAAGGCAGGAAAATCAAACGCAGGAGAGACAGCTGGGAGTAAAGACCTCATCACAGGGGCGGAGAAATAGAACAGTGAGAACACCTCCAAACTCTAAGTGACATCATCACAGGGGTGGAGACACAGAGCTGTGAGAACGTCTCAAAGCTCTGGTAGTGACAGTACCCCCCCCTCTACGGGTGGACTCCGGACACCCAGGACCCACCTTCCCAGGATGAGCCCTATGAAATGCCTTGATAAGGCGAGTGGCTTTAATGTCCGACATCGGAACCCACATCCTCTCCTCAGGACCATAACCCTTCCAATGAACGAGGTACTGAAGAGAACCGCGGACAATGCAAGAGTCCACAATTCTGGAAACCTCAAACTCCAAATTGCCATCAACCAAAATCGGAGGAGGCAAAGAGGAGGGTACCGTGGGCTGGACATATGGTTTTAAGAGAGATCTGTGAAATACATTATGTATCTTCCAAACCCGTGGAAGATCAAGGCGGAAGGCAACAGGATTGATGACTGACAAAATTTTATAAGGCCCAATAAACTTGGGACCCAATTTCCAGGAGGGAACCTTCAGTTTAATATTTCTTGTAGACAACCACACCAGATCACCCACATTCAGGTCCGGACCAGGCACACGTCTCTTATCAGCCACACGCTTATACTTCTCACTCATCTTTCTGAGATTACTCTGAATCTTTTGCCAAATGGTAGACAAAGACGAGGAAAATCTCTCCTCCTCAGGTAAACCAGAAAGAGCCCCTCCCGAGAATGTCCCAAACTGCGGATGGAACCCATATGCACCAAAAAATTGTGACTTATCAGAAGATTCCTGACGACGGTTGTTCAAAGCAAACTCAGCAAGAGGGAGAAATGAACACCAATCCTCCTGGTTCTCTGCCACAAAACAGCGCAAATATGTCTCCAGATTCTGATTGAGGCGCTCAGTCTGACCATTCGACTGCGGGTGAAAAGCAGAAGAGAAGGACAGCCGAACCCCCAGGCGAGAACAGAAAGCCTTCCAGAACCTGGACACAAACTGCGTGCCTCTATCGGAAACAATCTCAGAGGGAATGCCGTGCAATTTAACAATATGATCGACAAAAGCTTGCGCCAGCGTTTTAGCATTGGGTAAACCAGGGAAAGGAACGAAATTAGCCATCTTGCTAAAACGGTCCACGACCACCAGGATCACTGACTTCCCCGAGGAACGAGGAAGATCCGTGATAAAGTCCATGGACAGGTGTGTCCAAGGACGGGAAGGTATGGGTAACGGGAGAAGGGAACCTGAAGGTCGTGAACGAGGGACCTTAGCGCGAGCGCACGTCTCACAAGCCGCCACAAAACCCTCCACAGACTTATGAAGAGCCGGCCACCAAAATCTCCGAGCAATGAGATCTACCGTGGCTCTACTCCCGGGGTGACCAGCAAGAACCATATCATGATGTTCCTTAAAGAGTTTGTGACGTAGCTCAGGAGGCACGAACAACTTCCCGGAGGGATAACGGGCAGGTGCCTCAGACTGGGCAGCCTGGACCTCGGCCTCCAAATCGGAATATAGAGCAGAAACAACTACCCCCTCCGCCAAAATGGGACCCGGGTCCTCGGAGTTTCCTCCTCCTGGAAAACAGCGAGAGAGAGCATCAGCCTTCACATTCTTGATCCCAGGGCGGAAAGTAACAGCAAAATTGAATCTGGAGAAGAACAGAGACCATCTGGCCTGTCTCAGATTCATACGCCTGGCCGACTCCAAGTACGCCAGATTCTTATGGTCGGTAAAAACGGTGATAGGGTGCCTGGCCCCCTCCAACCAATGGCGCCATTCCTCGAAAGCCAACTTGATGGCCAACAACTCCCTATCTCCCACATCATAGTTTCTCTCTGCCGGGGAGAGTTTTCTAGAGAAAAAGGCACAAGGTCGCCATTTGGCAGGAGAGGGGCCCTGGGACAAAACTGCACCCACACCCACCTCGGAAGCATCCACCTCAACAATAAAAGGTAAGGAAACATCGGGATGCACCAAGATGGGAGCAGACGCAAAACTCTCTTTAATCTTAGAAAAGGCTGCAAGCGCCTCCTCCGACCAAGAGGAAAAATCCGTCCCCTTTTTTGTCATGTCAGTAAGGGGTTTGACAATAGAGGAATAATTCAAAATGAACTTTCTGTAGTAGTTAGCAAAACCCAGAAAGCGCATCAATGCCTTCTGATTTTCAGGAAGCTCCCACTCCAGCACAGCACGGACCTTCTCCGGATCCATGCGAAAACCAGAAGCAGAGAGGAGAAAACCCAGAAATTGAATCTCCGATACCATAAAAAGACATTTCTCCAGCTTGGCATACAGTTTATTTTCCCGCAGTATCTGCAGGACCTGAAAAAGATGATCCTGATGGGTCTGAACATCAGGGGAAAAAATCAAAATATCATTAAGATACACCAATACAAATTTCCCCATTAAATGATAGAAAATACTATTAACAAAATGCTGAAAGACGGCCGGAGCATTCATCAGGCCGAAAGGCATAACGAGATTCTCGAAATGCCCGTTAGGGGTATTAAAGGCCGTTTTCCATTCATCCCCCTCTCTGACCCTGACCAGGTTGTACGCGCCTCTCAGATCCAATTTGGAAAACACCTTGGCCCCAACAATTTGGTTGAAGAGGTCCGGGATCAGAGGAAGGGGATAGGGATCGCGAATCGTGATACGGTTCAGCTCCCTAAAATCTAAGCAAGGTCTCAGAGAGCCATCTTTTTTTTTAACAAAAAAAAAACCCGCGGCAACAGGCGACTTTGAGGGCCGAATATGCCCCTTCTCGAGACTCTCGGAGATATAGGTTCGCATTGCGAGTCTTTCCGGTTGTGAGAGATTGTAGAGGCGTGCCTTTGGCAGCTTGGCGCCGGGAATGAGGTTAATGGGACAGTCAAACTCCCGGTGAGGAGGTAGCTCCCGAACACCGCTCTCGGAAAACACATCCGAGAAATCGGAAAGAAATGATGGCAGAGTTTTAGTAGACACCTCTGCAAGAGTGGCTGTGAGACAATTCTCTCTACAAAAGTCACTCCACTAATTTATTTGCCTTCCTTGCCAATCAATAGTGGGGTTATGTCTAGTGAGCCAGGGTAGCCCCAAAACTAGAGGAGAAGGCAATCCGTTAAGGACAAAACAAGATATCTCCTCCACATGAGTGTCACCTACAGCTAGCCGGATATTGTGAACAATGCCTTTCAGAGATCTCTGCGAGAGTGGGGCAGAGTCAATAGCAAAAACAGGTATATCCTTTTCTAATGTACAAACCTGAAAACCATGCAAGGCTACAAATTGAGTGTCAATAAGATTGACGGCCGCTCCACTATCGACAAAAATCTCACAAGGAATGACTTTGCTCTCTAGCGCCACCCTGGCAGACAGGAGAAAACGGGAACTGCAGGTCAAAGGAAAAGCATCAATTCCCACATCAACTTTGCCCAAAGTAGCAGATGAAGCAGAACTTGATGATCCACCTCTTGAGGTTTTTCTCTTATTATCGCTCTTAGTACAGTTCAGGAATCTCCTAGACGGACAAACATTTGCCAAATGACCTATGCCCCCACAACAAAAACACACCATATTCTGAGGACTAAATCCTCTTTTATCAGGGGCAAGTCGGCCTAGCTGCATGGGCTCCACCTCAGAGGGGAGCGAGACAGGATGAGACCCCTGCATACTGAATAAGTCCGCACCATTGCCCCTAGACTGACAATGGCTGGACGGAGAGGTCTTGTTTCTTTCCCTTAGACGCCTGTCAAGGCGTACCGCTAATGACATGGCAGACTCTAAGGACGTTGGTCTCTCATGGAAAGCAAAGGCATCTTTCAAACCCTCTGAGAGACCATGACAGAACTGACTTCGGAGTGCAGCATCATTCCAGCCTGAATCAGCTGCCCATCTCCGAAATTCAGAACAATAAAGCTCCGCAGACAGTTTGTTCTGGCATAGAACACGTAAGTTCGATTCTGCCAGAGCAACACGATCCGGGTCATCATATATCTGCCCCAGGGCCATAAAAGATCTTTCCACGGATCGAAGGGAAGGATCCCCTGATGGCAGCGAAAAAGCCCAAGTCTGAGCATTACCTCTGAGCAGGGAGATGACAATCCTCACCCTCTGTTCCTCATTACCAGAGGAGTGGGGACACAAACAAAAATGGAGTTTACATGCCTCTCTGAAGCGAACAAAATTCTCACTGCCCCCGGAGAACGTTTCCGGAAGTGAGACCTTTGGCTCGCAACAGACTCCATGAGCCGGAGCAGAGCCCAATGCTTGTAGCTGAGTCACAAATTGACGGAGATCCGCTACTTCCAAAGAAAGACCCTGCATGCGGTCAACCAGGTCAGAAAGCGGATCCATGTCAACAAGGACGGTTTTGGTGGATTATAATGTCACGGCTGTTTAAGGGTAACCAGAGCATACACAGTAAGAAGAGCTACTGACCGGACCCAAACTAGGGAAGAGAAAGGGTGACCCCTGTCAGACCCTCAACACTCTCCCTATGCTGCTAAAGCACATGCCCGGATCCAAATGGTGGAACGAGGCATGCCCGCGTACCTTAGACTGATGAGCCCTGTAACCCCTACAATAGTGGAAGGGGCACGGCCACCGATGCCCTACTCAGAATATGGAGGGAACCGTGGCCACCTCAGATCCAGTCAGGAAATCACCAGGTACACAAAAGTCTGCACACTTAGCTGATGGAGCTGCAGCCGCAGAGAAGACGGATCCAAGGGCCGCTGGCAATATCCGGAGTGCTTGCAGCAGCAGAACACAGGTCCAGAGAACTAGTAGCTTTAAGAAGTGAAGATACTCAAGGCAGAGCTACAACTGAAAAGAGAAATATAATCCACGCCCTGCAATAGGAGGAGGGGTGATTTAAAGGCAGGAAAATCAAACGCAGGAGAGACAGCTGGGAGTAAAGACCTCATCACAGGGGCGGAGAAACAGAACAGTGAGAACACCTCCAAACTCTAAGTGACATCATCACAAGGGTGGAGACACAGAGCTGTGAGAACGTCTCAAAGCTCTGGTAGTGACAGCTGCATTTACATGCAGTGATCACTTGAACAGTATGAGGAGAAGTGATCGCTGCTGCTCTTGCTCATCCCCATACAACATCATTGCTCCTGGGCAGCACAGTGCTGTTTAGATAATGATTGAGGTGTCTGCATCTCCAGTCATTTCACCCAATGAACGAGCATTTCACTCGTTCAGCATGTGATGTATGGCATCTTTACCAGGGCAGATTATTGGGAATGAGTGTTCGTAGGAATGTTCATTCCTGATAATCAGCCCAAACATTAGGCCATCTAAATCCACCTTAAAAAGGACGTTTCACTAGTCCTGACATTACAATATAAGTACCTGGGAATGTAGGGCATAATGAGGAGATGTGAGTTATGTTGCTGATTTATTTTCCGATGGGCTGCTCTGTTCCCCCACTGTGCCTCCCCATTCTGGTTACCCACCCTTTATGCTAATCCATACCATCGGTACAGAGAGGAGAAGACGCCCATGTTTCTAAGGGGGCGTCTCCTTCTCCCCGGCTGTGATGCAGTCTGCTGCGATTGGCCAGCTTACAGCCAGGGAGAAGGAGACGCCCCCTGAGAAACACGGCCGTCTCCTCTTCTCTGTACTGATGGTATGGATTAGCATACAGGGCGGGAAACCAGAATGGGGGGCACAGCGGGGGAATGGAGCAGCCCATTGAAAAAAAAATACCCTACAGTACCAGGTATTCCCAGGTGAAACTCCAAAAAATTTAATATCGTGCAAAGTTCATTTATTTCAGTAATGCATCTTAAAAGGTGAAACTAACATATGAGATAGACTCATTACATGCAAAGCGAGATATTTCAAGCTACAATTTGGATGATTATGGCTTACAGCTTATGAAATCCCAAAGTCACAATTTTGAGGTACCCTTTGCTCAGAGGGTATGGATTACTGACTAGAGTGTGACACTTTGGGCCTAGAATATTGAACCTTTTCACAATATTGAAATTTTAAGCTGTATTAATGCAATTCCTTTTAATTTGCATTACTGAAATAAATGGACTTTTGCACAGTATTCAAATTTTTCAAGTTTCACCTGTAATTGTAATGTCATGACTGGTGAAAGGTCCTCTTTAACTCTTCCTTAAAAGTACATTGACACCAGATGCATTTAACATTTGACATGATTTTTCATGGGATGCGTCTAGCATTGCACTGAGTATGGGTCATCAATATAACAAAAGTGGGGAACCCCTTTAAATAAATGAAAAGAAATATCATTATGAGCCTGGTAGACAGAGGGACAGGTGTGAGAACCTGCTCAGAATATGATGACCCACTATTAATAAAAAGCAGTATTAGAACTATAGGCAACTTCTTACGTATATGGTGGGAATGTGAGAGTCTGAAGCCTTATTGGCGGCAGATTTTCAAGGTCCTAGCCGAGGTCTGCAGCACGCATCTCTATTTCCAACTTGAAATAGCTTTACTTTTTCCATCAAATTACCAAAGAAATCTGTCTTGTGACCTACATGATAACAGCAGCTATTACCTACATATTGGAAAAGCCCCTCTATCTTGTGCTGTCTGAACAAAATAGACCAATTTGTAAGATTAGAGATGTTACATTGGGAATCACGCACTCACCAAGCTTACACACAAATTTGGTCCACCTAGACTTCACATAGAGCACGATTCTACACCCAGCTCCGATTAACGCCAAGACCTTTCTAAGGTCTCTTTCACACGACCGAGATTTCTGTCCGGATGCCATGAGTGTTGTGAATGGATAGCATCTGGACTGATTCCTGACCCGTTCATTTCAATGGGTCTGTGCCCATGAGCAGCGCATTTCACGCATCATCTCTGCGTACAGGGAAAATGACAGCACGTTCTATATGGTGGGTTTTTCATGCAACTCTGGCTCCATAGAGGTGAATGGGGCTTGTGTGAAAAAAAAAAAACATCAGTTTTTCCCTTAACAGATCCTGAGACAATCTGTATCGCTCGTGTGAAAAAGTCTACAGTGTTATCCCACTGTAGATTTGAGTATTATCCACAACATATCCTTAAAGAGTCACTGCACTTTCACCCAATTTCACTTAATGGGGAATGGCGTAACTAGCAAATTTCTAAATCGCTTCCTTTAATTATATTTTTGCAACCACCACAAAAAAGCTATAAAGTCATGACCACTGGGGGTCTCACCATTACCTAACTTGCAGTCAACTGCCTGTTGTTAGACTAGAACCGTCCCTAGTAACAGAGACACAGAAGATGGTTCATAGGAAATGGGAGCATGTCAGAGCTAGCTGAGATCCAGAACCTTGATAGTACTGTTTCTACACTGCTTTTGAAGAGCAGAGGACCTTCTGTGTGTCTGTAAGTGTGATCTCTCCCCTCCTTAGCAGTTCTCTGAGCTCCAAAACATAAATCAAGTATAGTGGAAAGAGTGGCCACTGCATACAGTACTGCCAGAGAAGGGATACGCCCCTGCTTGTGAGAGAAATACAGCTAGCTGTGCAGCTGAAATAGGGGAAAAAGACCAGTTACTTCACAGTTATGAGTCTATTATTCAAATGTATATTTTTTTTCTTACTCAGGTAAACTTCAATACCAGAACTTCTGCATAGGTGTGCTCACATTAAGAACAACAGACAACCTCCCTCTCTTTCTTCTCTCCTCTTCTATTTCTTCTTTCTTCTCCATGCACAGGGCGCACTATGAACGGCACAGGCAGCACATTAAATGATAAAGTACATGGAAGATATACTATATTGGACTGTAGTGTTCAGGTTAAATTGCTGAGTTTGCACTTTGCGATAAATAAGTGGGTTTGGGGTTGCCGTTTGGGCACTCGGTCTGTAAATGGTTCACCATCACTGCTTTAGAGCTTTATGTACCTGTATATTCAACAAAATCTTCTTCCTTAACTGACAATATCACTGTATCGCCACTTATTGTAATTGTATTACCTTTTCATGTTAGAAAATTGTTAATAAACAAATATGTTAAAAGAAAAAAAAATACAGTAAGTAGGAGAATATGACCATCTGTGTCCATCAGTATAACCTGCACTCAGTTAATAGGGTTGATGCTGCAATCTGTGAAATCCTGACCGTGCAGGGTTGTTTGCAGTACTCCTCTGATGCAGTTATTTCTCTGTCTCCACGCTTATTTGTTCTGCAGTTATGTGCCTCACAGCTCCCTCATCTCATGTATGACAGCTGAAAAAAAAATTCTGAAGGCCAAATTATCCCATATCCACGTTTCTTGTTTAGACACTTATCCTAAGTACTGCAAGGCAGGAAAGCACAGTGACCTAGTTTTCACTCCACTACCAGCATAGTGTCTTTTATTCCAGATAATGGGAAGTCTGATGTAAGAGATAAACATACTTTCCTGATAAAATTGTCTTCACCAGATTGCAGATTAGAATAGTAGAGGAGGTCGCACGTCTATTAATACACGGAGGGATTCCGACAAAAAAACAATGGGAAAAATACAGAAGAAAGCAAGGCTCTGTTCACACTGGCATCATTGTATCATGCAGTATTTTAGCAGATTAGATTGCAGAAAGTGATGCATCTTTTTACTTTTTCTTTCTAGTAATAACTATGATTGAATTTATCAAAGGCTATACTTTTATACTTTTTTGGGGGGGCCGGGTAGCTCTGACATTTGGGGCAAAAAAATAAAAATAAAATCCCCCCCAAAAAATTACTGCTCACAGAACTAAAAATGCAGTTGGGGCTTAGAGAGTGCGGCCTGACACAGTCTGACTTATGGTGCAATGATGGTTGAGCCATTGCTCCTACTGCCCTAGGATTGTTGCGGGTATCGAAATTTCGATACCCAATCAATACTTTTGTCCCAGTATCGATACGATACCGGGATTTCAGTTTTTTCGATACTGGGCTGCGCTTCTGCGCAGTCTAGTATCTCTGAACATGAGCGCGCTGCTATCGGCGCGCTCATGTTCTCTCAGCAGCACGGGGAGAAGGAATCTGTCCTCCCTCCCCCCTGTGCTGCTGCCGCTGCCACCAGTGAGAAGAGAGGGGCGGGCACACTGCGCCACCAATGAGAAGAAAGGGGCGGGCGCACTGCGCCACCAATGAGAAGAGAGGGGCGGGCGTACTGTGCCACCAATGATATAATGATACCAACTATTCCCACACAGAGCGGCGCCCAGCGATGTCTCAGCACTCACCATTAGTCCTCGGCGCCGCTCCGTTCGCCCGCAGTGCCCGCAGTGCTGATTACTATCGGAGCGATGGGAGGAGACGTCAGCTTTACTAGTGGGCGTTCCTTCTCCCTGCACTGCGATTGGACAGCGCTACAGCCATGGAGAAGGTACGCCCACTAGTGAAGCTGATGTCTTCTCCCATCGCTCCGATAGTAATCAGCAGCATGGACTAATGGTGAGTGCTGGGACATCGCTGGGCGCCGTTCTGTGTAGCCTAATAGTGAAAGTCTGAAGTCCCATATAAAGTAGTCAGTCTTTAACACAATACAGGAGGCGGGTGCCGGCAGCAGAATCGCATTGCTGGCATCCTGCCCCTGACAGGGAGCTGCGATCAGCGGCAGTTAACCCCTCAGGTGCGGCACCTAAGGGGTTAACTGCCGCTGATCTGCCAGTACCCGCCTCCTGTATAAAGGGGTAATTATCATTGGTGGTGCAGTGTGCCCCCCTCAACCCCCAATCCCATTAAAATCATTGGTGGCACAGTGTGCCGGCCCCTCTCAACCCCCCAGTATTAAAATCATTGGTGGCAGTGGGCACAGGGTCCTCTCCCCTCCCCCTCATTGGTGGTGCAGTGGCAGCTTCTGATCGGAGCCCCAGCTGTGTAAGCCTAGGTCTCCGATCGGTTACCATGGCAGCCAAGATGCTACAGAAGCCCTGGTCGCCATGGTAACATCCCTGATGCTGTGTGCACAAAGCACAGAGCAGCAGGGACAGTGTGAAGTCCTATTCACCCTGATAGAGATCTATCAGGCTGAATAGGACAAGGGATGAAAGATCCCAGGTTCTAGCCCCTAAGGGGGGAAATAGTTATTAAATAAAAAGTGTAAAAAAAAAAAAAAAAGTGAAGAAAACCCCCCACCAAAATATGAAGTATAAATCACCCCCTTTTCCCAATTTCACTTATAAAATATATAAATAATAAACATATTACATGTCGCCACGTCAGAAAAGTCCAAACTATTAAAATATAAAAAAAATCTAGGTGGTGAATGCCGGAACAGAAAAAAATAAATAAAAACTGCGCGATTCGACATTTTTAAAAATGCGGAATGCACGTGGCTTTTTTGGTTTATTTTTTTTGCGCGTGGTATCGAATGGTATCGAGTATCGCAATACTTTTTCATGGTATCGAAACCGAATAAAAAATTTGGTATTGCAACAACTCTACACTGCCCAACCCTCGCCCGCCTTATTTCCTATCCCTTCCCTTGGGCTGTTGGTTGACAGTGCCAGGCAGTAGGTACATAATCTCACCCCAGTCAATCAATGGTTGAGGGAAGGGCTGGGCACTGAGTGAGGCAAGCTTCTGTGCAATGAGAGCAACTGCGCCCCCCTCATTGCACTAAAGGCATCATTCGCGTATTTAAAAAAAGCTAAATTTACCTTGAATGGCGCCAGGGATCGCTATAAGAATGGCACAGTTGGAATTGGGTGAGCTAAGCCTATCTGGCATTATGCTTGGTTGCATAGCTATGTCACTGGTGACTTCCTTTAAGTAGGCAATTTATTAAACTGTCTAAAAGAAAATCTGTCTTTGTTTCCCAAAGCAACCAATCGCAATGCAGCTTTCATGTATGAAAAACTAAATAAGAAAAGTCAAAGCTGTGCTGTGGTTGCTTTGGGGCATAGACAGGTTATTTTTTAGATGCTTTTCATTAGTCCCAAAATACCTGTTATGTCTAACTGACACTTTGCAGTTGCTAAATTTGGGATAAATGGGCCCATCCTGGGAACGCTCCAAAGCCCTGAGGGACCACCCATCTGTGGGCATGGCGTACATAACCCCCACCCATTTTCAGCCCAGGACAGACCACATTTGCAAGGGACTGTCTCTGACAATTGAAAATGGCGCCTGGAATTTTATGACTGTTGATGACAAGATGACGCCTACTGTCGTACCTGAAAGACCCGCACAGTATAATGGTTGCATAATAATAAGAAGCAGTGGTGGCGAAATATTGATCAGTATCTGCAGTTAATAAAATCCAAGTCTGTCATCAGTAATGGGAAAGAAAGTGATTTGTGTGTTATATAACGGCTGACATTACCAGCCCGGAATGCGCTAATCGGATTTTGTTTCGCTGCTGCCATTTCAGCCTTTTGCTTTAATAGTAAATTGGTATTATAGTTTATTGTTGGTATAAACTTGTATTGCAGGTTGTGACTCCGTACAAAACCGAAAAAAAAGGGAAGCCGTATATCGAGTGACATTTGAAACAAAGGATGAATTAGCTTCAGGAGCCTGATAGAAAAAAGATTTTTATGTTCGCAAACATTTGAAAATTTTATGTCTTCTGCAGCAGACAGCGTCTTGTTATGTGCTTCGCTCACAGCTGATCTCACATTTATAGATATTTAAACTTTAACCATAGTGTGAACATTAATCTCATATCTATCTATTATCTATCTATCTATTATCGATCTATCCCCCCAAAAGGGGGGTGGGGGGAATGGCAGTGCGTCTTATAAAGCGAATGCTGGCATTTTTACTTTGCTGACAGTGATACATCGCCGGCCGCTATGCTGCACAGCGCAGCCTGCGATGTATCAGTGGGGAGGAAGGACGGGCTGGAGGCCGGTAACTCGCGGTGGGGCCCGGTGCAGTCAATGTACTTTATTACATGGCGCTCCGCTATCAGTGGATGACACTGTTAGGGAGGATCAGTGGATTACACTGTTATGGAGGATCTGTGGATGACATTTTTATGGAAGATCTGTGGATGACACTGTTATGGGGATCTTTGGTTGACACTGTTATGGAGGATCTGTGGATGACATTGTTATGGACGATCTGTCGATGACTTTGTTATGGATGACACTGTTATGGGGGATCTGTGTTTGACACATATATAACATCTTATGCTATACATGTGTCATCCACAGATCTCCCCATAAATGTCCCTGTGTAAATAGTGACCCCAATACACCGGGCCTACACACAGCAATGTTCATATGTAAAGTGTAGTTATCTAATCCTAATTAAAGTAGCGCAATCCTCTGCAGTAGTACTTACTATCAAACTACCGTAGCAGGCAGGCATGTCGGCCGGCAGTGTAATGTCACTCACTCCGTCACGCGTCTGCTCCTCCTGCTTCATTAACCCCTTAAGGACCGGGCTCATTTTCACCTTAAGGACCAGGCCATTTTTTGCAAATCTGACCAGTGTCACTTTAAGTGGTGATAACTTTAAAACGCTTTGACTTATCCAGGCCATTCTGAGATTGTTTTTTCGTCACATATTGTACTTCATGATACTAGTAAAAAAAAGTCAAAAAAATTAATTTTTTTGCATAATAAAATACCTAATTTACCAAAAATTTGGAAAAATTAGCAAATTTCAAAGTTTCAGTTTCTCTACTTCTGTAATACATAGTAATACCCCAAAAAATTGTGATGACTTAACATTCCCCATATGTCTACTTCATGTTTGAATTATTTTGGGAATGATATTTTATTTTTTGGGGATGTTACAAGGCTTAGAAGTTTAGAAGCAAATCTTGAAATTTTTCAGAAATTTACAAAAACCCAATTTTTAGGGACCACTACAGCTCTGAAGTCACTTTGCGAGGCTTACATAATAGAAACCGCCCAAAAATGACCCCATTCTATAAACTACACCCCTCAAGGTATTCAAAACTGATTTTACAAACTCCGTTAACCCTTTAGGTGTTGCACAAGAGTTATTGGCAAATGGGGATGAAATTTGAGAATTTCATTTTTTTGCCTAATTTTCCATTTTAACCCATTTTTTCCACTAACAAAGCAAGGGTTAACAGCCAAACAAGACTGTATCTTTATTGCCCTGACTCTGCTGTTTACAGAAACACCCCATATGTGGCCATAAACTACTGTACGGCCACACAGCGGGGCGTAGAGTGAAAGGTGCGCCGTATGGTTTTTGGAAGCCAGATTTTGCTGGACAGTTTTTTTGACACCATGTCCCATTTGAAGCCCCCTGATGCACCCCTAGAGTAGAAACTCCATAAAAGTGACCCCATCTAAGAAACTACACCCCTCAAGGTATTCAAAACTGATTTTACAAACTCCGTTAACCCTTTAGGTGTTGCACAAGAGTTATTGGCAAATGGGGATGAAATTTGAGAATTTCATTTTTTTGCCTAATTTTCCATTTTAACCCATTTTTTCCACTAACAAAGCAAGGGTTAACAGCCAAACAAGACTGTATCTTTATTGCCCTGACTCTACTGTTTACAGAAACACCCCATATGTGGCCATAAACTACTGTACGGCCACACAGCGGGGCGTAGAGTGAAAGGTGCGCCGTATGGTTTTTGGAAGCCAGATTGTGCTGGACAGTTTTTTTGACACCATGTCCCATTTGAAGCCCCCCTGATGCACCCCTAGAGTAGAAACTCCATAAAAGTGACCCCATCTAAGAAACTACACCCCTCAAGGTATTCAAAACTGATTTTACAAACTTTGTTAACCCTTTAGGTGTTGCACAAGATTCAATGGAAAATAGAGATATAATTTCAAAATTTCACTTTTTTGGCAGATTTTCCATTTTAATATTTTTTTTCCAGTAACAAAGCAAGGGTTAACAGCCAAACAAAACTCATTATTTATGGCCCTGATTCTGTAGTTTACAGAAACACCCCATATGTGGTCGTAAACTACTGTACGGGCACACGGCAGGGCGCAGAACGAAAGGAATGCCATACGGTTTTTGGAAGGCAGATTTTGCTGGACTGGTTTTTTGACACCATGTCCCATTTGGAGCCCCCCTGATGCCCCCCTAGAGTAGAAACTCCATAAAAGTGACCCCATCTAAGAAACTACACCCCTCAAGGTATTCAAAACTGATTTTACAAACTTTGTTAACCCTTTAGGTGTTGCACAAGATTCAATGGAAAATAGAGATACAATTTCAAAATTTCACTTTTTTGGCAGATTTTCCATTTTAATATTTTTTTTCCTGTAACAAAGCAAGGGTTAACAGCCAAACAAAACTCATTATTTATGGCCCTGATTCTGTAGTTTACAGAAACACCCCATATGTGGTCCTAAACTACTGTACGGGCACACGGCAGGGTGCAGAAGAAAAGGAATGCCATACGGTTTTTGGAAGGCAGATTTTGCTGGACTGGTTTTTTGACACCATGTCCCATTTGAAGCCCCCCTGATGCACCCCTAGAGTAGAAACTCCAAAAAAAGTGACCCCATTTTAGAAAGTACGGAATAGGGTGGCAGTATTGTTGGTACTAGTTTAGGGTACATATGATTTTTGGTTGCTCTATATTACACTTTTTGTGCGGCAAGGTAACAAGAAATAGCTTTTTTGGCATGTTTTTTTTTTTTGTTATTTACAACATTCATCTGACAGGTTAGATCACGTGGTAATTTTATAGAGCAGGTTGTCACGGACGCGGCGATACCTAATATGTATACAATTTTTTTTATTTATGTAAGTTTTATACAATAACTTCATTTTGAAAACCAAAAAATTGTTTAGTGTCTCCATAGTCTAAGAGCCATAGTTTTTTCAGTTTTTGGGTGATTATCTTGAGTAGGGTCTAATTTTTTGCGGGGTGAGATGACAGTTTGATTGGCACTATTTTGGGGTGCATATGACTTTTTGATCGCTTGCTATTACACTTTTTGTGACGTAAGATGGCAAAAAATTGCTTTTTTTACACAGTTTTTTTTTTTTTTTTTTTACGGTGGTCACCTGAGGGGTTAGGTCATGTGATATTTATATAGAGCCGGTCGATACGGACGCGGCGATACCTAATATGTATACTTTATTTTTATTTATGTACATTTTACACAATGATTTTATTTTTGAAACCAAAAAAAATCATGTTTTAGTGTTTCCATAGTCTAAGAGCCATAGTTTTTTCAGTTTTTGGGCGATTATCTTGAGTAGGGTCTAATTTTTTGCGAGATGAGATGACGGTTTGATTGGTACTATTTTGGCGTACATGCGACTTTTTTGATCACTTTTATTACCTTTTTTGGGAAGTAAGGTGGGCAAAATTTCAATTTTCTCATAGTTTTTATTTTTTTATTTTTATGGCGTTCACTGTGCGGGGAAAGTAACATGACCATTTTATAGATCAGGTCGTTACGGACGCGGCGATACCTAATATGTGTAGTGTATTTTATTTTTTTAATTTTTATTCAGTGATAAATGTTTTTTTTTTTTATCTTAACTTTTTTCACTTTTTATTTGATTTTTTTGACCCAGACCCACTTGGTTCTTGAAGATCCAGTGGGTCTGATGTCTGTAAAATACAGAACAGAACCTATATAGGTTTCTGCACTGTATTTTACTTACACTGAACAGGTCTATGCTTTCAGCACAGATCTGTTCAGCACCATGGACAGCAGGACGCCTGATCAGGCGTCCTGTTGCCATGGGAACCTTCCCCGTCTGCTCAGTTATGGTCAGAACTTCGCAGACGGGGAAGGGTAAGGACGGGGTTCTGGGGGGGCTGTCTGGGGGCTCTCTCCTTCTCCCATCGGGGGGCTGCAAAGGCACAGCAGCCCCCCGATCGGAGAGGGAGGGAGCTCCCTCTTACTGTTAACCTTTTCCATACAGCGGTCCGTACGGACCGCTGTATGGAAAGGGTTAAACGGCTGACATCGCATCAACGATGTCAGCCGTTTATACCAGGGTGCCAGCAATGTGCTGGCACCCTGGTATACCCACTGTACACCAACGATTATGCAATGGGAGGCGGGCGGGGGATCGCGATCCCGCCTGCCGCACCGCCCGCCTCCCGCAACGCCCCCACTGCATGCGACACCCCCCCTGCACCACCCGCCGCCATCAAATCGTGCAGGGGTGCAGGGGGGGGTTAACAATATTGATTTCGGGCACTCTGAAGTTTCTGATCCCCGCGGTCAGGGACCGCGGGGATCAGAAACGGCAAAAAGCGCAGCAAACCGCAGGTCTGAATTGACCTGCGGTTTTCTGCGATCGCCGATACGGGGGGGTCAAATGACCCCCCCCTGCGTTGTTACGGGATGCCGGCTGAATGATTTCAGCCGAAATCCCGTTCCGATTAACCCCAGCGGCGCCGGAATTAAGATTTTAAGTTAGGACGTACCGGTACGCCCTTGGTCCTTAAGGACTCGGGAAATAGGGCGTACCGGTACGCCCTATGTCCTTAAGGGGTTAATGAAGCGGGAGGAGCAGACGCGTGATGGAGTGAGTGACATTACACTGCCGGCCGACATGACTGCCTGCTACGTTAGTTTGATAGTAAGTACTACTGCAGAGGATTGCGCTACTTTAATTAGGATTACATAACTACACTTTACATATGAACATTTCTGTGCGCAGGCCTGGTGTATTGGGGTCACTATTTTCACAGGGACACTTATGGGGGGGATCTGTGGAGAACACATATATAGCATCTTATGCTCTATATGTGTCTTCCACATATCCCCCCATAACAGTGTCATCCACAGATTCCCCCATAACAGTATCATCCACAGATGTCCCCATAACAATGTCATCCACAGATCCTCCATAACAGTGTCATCCACAGATCCTCCATAACAATGTCATCCTCAGATCCTCCATAACAGTGTGATCCACAGATCCCCCTAACAGTGTCATCCACCGATCCCCCATAATAGTGTCATCCACAGATCACTCATAACAGTGCAACATCCACAGATATCCCCATACCAGTGCGTCCTCCACAGATGCCCCCATAACAGTGCGTCATCCACAGATCCCCATAACAGTGTCATCAACAGATCCCCCATAATAGTGTCATCCACAGACCACCATTAGTTCAAAACCCACCAAAAGCACACCTTTTGGTTCAAAATATATATTTTTCCTATTTTCCTCCTCAAAAACCTAGGTGCCTCTTATCAGGTGTGTCTTATAAGGCAAAAAATACGATCTATATTATCTATCTATTATCTAATGCACCTATCTGTCTATCTATTTATCTAATTATCTATCTTTCTATCTAGCTCATATATATTTGTCTATCTATATAATATCTATCTGTCTATCTCATATCTATCTATCTACCGTATCTATCTATCTATCTAAGCTTGAGAAAGAGACTTCTGATGAGAAGAATATTTAGATGAGTTAATAAGCAAGGAGAAGATGGCTGAATGGATAAAGGAACGTAAATGCCATAAGAGTGACATTTATTCTAAGCATATTAAGGAAATTTGCAGCTTAGCTATATATCCTGCACCTTTGGTTAATGGCAGTGTTACAGACCAATGCACAGACCCATACGGCAAGTCATTACTTTTATTCCAAAGTTATTAGTCTTTGATCAAAATTTCTACCATGTGAATGTTCATGTTGTGATGCATATGTGCATTGTGTCCTAAACTGAATAATAGTGATTGGAGCAAAGTTAGCAGTGATTCACTGTGTCTCTCCCTGTAAAAGATTTAGACATAATTAGTACTGGTAAATGCCTTAGGCAGGGTCAGACTGGCCCACCAAACTACCAGAGGTTCTTCTGGTGAACCCAGACTATAAAGCCATTGTGAGCCCCAAAGGTCCAAGAAATATATTGTATTTAGAACTGCCTTTTGAGCTAATCACTGTCCACTAGGTTATATGTCTTAGGTTTTAAATCAGTTAGACTTTATCAGTGATATAGGGTTGGGCCAGGAGAGTATTTCCTCTGGAGGGGCCAAAGAACTCCAGTTCAATGTTGGCTGTAGGCACAGATTTTCTTTCTCTAAGTCTCTTAATTAAAATGATATAAGCCACAGATAGTACTGTCTTTCCCTATAAATGATGTAGGTACATATATAAGTGCCTCTTTCCCTGTAAATGGTATAGGCCCAGACAGTACTGCCTCTCTGTCTCTCCCTGTAAATGTTGTCAGTACATATAGTACTGCCTTTCTGTCTCTCCCTGTAAATGTTGTCGGTATATATAGTACTGCCTCTCTGTCTCTCCCAGTAAATGTTGTTGGTATATAGTACTGCCTCTCTGTCTCTCACTGAAAGTGATGCAGGCACAGATAGTACTCCTTCTCTGTCTCTCAATGAAAGTGATGTAGGCATAGATAGTACTTCCTCTCTGTCTCTCCCTTCAAATGATGTAAGCACAGATAGTACTGCCCCTCTGTCTCTCCCTGCAAATATTGTTAGTACAGATAATACTTTATTTCTCTCCTGGTAAATGATATAGACACAGCTAGAACTCTGTCTATGTATCTCTGTATGAATTTTGGCGATATATATAGTAATGCCTCTCTATATTTCCGTATAAATGTTGGTGATACATATAGTACTATAATACATATAGTCTCTACCTGTAAATGATGTAAGCACAGGTAGTACTGCCTCTCTGTCTCTCAATACAAGTGATGTAGGCACAGATAGTACTGCCTCTCTGTCTCTCAATACAAGTGATGTAGGCACAGATAGTACTGCCTTTCTGTCTCTCAATACAAGTGATGTAGGCACAGATAGTACTGCCTCTTTGTCGCTCAATACAAGTGATGTAGGCACAGATAATACTCCTCCTCTTTCTCTCCTGGTAAATAATCTAGGAACAGATAGCACAACTTCTCTGCCTCTTGCAAATGGTGCAGGCACAGATAGTACTGCCTCACTTTATCTCCTTGTAAATATCCCCCTGCCATTATCAGCATGACCAGCTGGCAATCTGATGTGTGTGGAGATCTCCTGACACCCTCTCCATGATGATTTCAAGAGAGAGAAGGACCAAGAGAAACTCATTTTTGCACCTTTTGTTCTACTAGGCCACCAAAAGTGTCTGACAGCAGCTTTATCCTCTTGCCCCACTGAATACATACACTCAGCCGAACTGAGCAACCAGGTAGCATACAAAACATACATCCACGTGAGGTTGCCCCCTTTCTCGAGCATAGCATTGTCTTCTGGTGCTTCTCTTTAATTGATGTACGCGTCGTTATTACTGGCACCTTGTAAATGATGCAGAGACAGATTGCACACAAAAAAACAACTCAATTTTTGACTTTTTCAGATAAAGAAAAATGATGAATGTAGTTTAATTTTCCTTGCATTGCCATTTATAAAAAATCCAGGTATAATCCCAAAATATCACGCTGTAATCAATCATTTAAGCCTTCAAGGCCATGAGCTCATTGGGAATTACAGAAAGGATTATTCAAGGAGATAATGCCGTGAAGCTCTTCAATTGGTGCAAAAAGGGAATTTAGACCCACGTTTCATATAATGGTCTTAATCTGAAGTGAGATGTTTCAGATTTATTAAGAAGTGCAAAATGGCTGTTTAAATAGTTGTCACTTTTCTAGTCATCTTTGAATGAATAAAATTCAGGTTTGGTCCAGCCTGGATGAATGATGAATGCACTGTGCCCTTTATATGCTAATTTTCTCATCTATTTGCTTGTAGTTTATGATTTACCATTGCTTTATTGGAAATTAAACTGTCTATCCGCTCATTTCCTGAGATTCCAGCTGGTTTACCTTTATAGACAACAGCAAATTTCAACAAGCAGAGCTACTGTACACTGTAAGGGGGGGGGGGGGGGGGGTCAAGTGCCTTTATGAGCTAATGGTATAGCCTACAGATAAATGGCATGTAAGCATTGTCCATTGGTTATGACTTAGCTTACTAGCTAAATCCTGTATAGTTATTACAATATGTAAATATATATCTGCTGAAAATGTAAGGGCTTTGCCAGCAATCTTCACAATTACGTTAAGCCCTGTAGTGTGTATGGTCTGATCAAAGTATCACACTCACCTGTTGTCCGACCCTCTGGTCCTGCACCTCTGCTCCAGTTTGGCTATCATCCAGCTCCTGATCTGTATACTTCCAGCAAATGTATGGACAGGGTCACCTGCACCATTGCAACCAATGTCAGCCTTCAGTGGCGACTTGTCCCCAAATAGCACGTCAAAGTTAGGTCAAATGCCTCTTGGGAACATATATCACCGCTTAAAATAGTCATTGGCTGCAGTGGTACAGGGGATCATTTCCAAAAATAAACAAATCTGGGACCAGAAGATGGATGAACGGGAGACAGTTTGCAGGACTTGAGTGACAGGGAGCAGTTAGAGCAAGTTTGACTGTTTTATTAGGTTATATACGCTATGGGCATAACTAAATAGTAAAAATTCCTGGAAACCCCACTGGATAAGTCATCAGTATCTGATTGGTGAAGGTCCAACACCTGAGATGCCGATCAGCTGTTTGGGAAGGCATTGGCGCTCCCTTCTCGCAGCATACTAAGCACAGTGCTGTATATTGTATAGTGGCTGTGCTATGCTCCAACAGTGCACATTGCTAGTTAAATTTGGCACATCTTTAAACCTAACATTTTTGTCTAGAAATGCTACTCCAGTTTTCTGCACCACCCTCCTGTTGGAGTGGCTTAGGGACTTTTTTGAGACTGAAGTCCCAGTCATAAATCTGGAGTAAGACTCATTAACATAGCTAACCATGCTCCATTCACCACCAACTTTTCAAAACTAGATTGAGTGGTGCAAAAAGTTGCAAACATTTTGCACAAGTTACTTCAAAAAGTAGAAAAAGCACCATGTTGCAACTTTTTGAAGACAGAATTCTTGGGTGAAAAGCATAATTAATTCACCCCTATTTTATTTTATATCATTCTAATGTAGCAATTTTACTTCTCTCATCTACTACATCACAAATGATAAATGCTATGCTCTGTTTACAATGGAGTTTTTGGTTCCCATCAACGTTTTTGATTCAGTCTGTAAAAAAAAAAAAAAAAAAAAAAAAAAAATCAAACTATATCCAATTCGAACATTAAGATCCATAGCACATAAGATAATAATGAAATTACGACGAGTCAGCCATTCACAGGGGGCTCCAATAGTACTGTTCTGTCTAGGCATTTCTATGGCACAGATGGTCTCGGTGCCAAATACAAAATAAGACTTATTTTCCCGGGCTGGTACTTGCCACCACACACACATACTCAACGTGGGGTAGGCAGCTAGTTTTCACACACTTTTTAGGAAAATATACTCATAGAATGCTTTGCTAGTGTTGTGCTTTTGCTTGCCTAGGTTCACATCATTCTTGGTAAAGCATGCAGGGGCCAACCTGTGCTCCTGTTTCTGAGGGTGCATAAATCTGTCTCCTTTCCAATCTTTTTGGAAATTCTCTGCTTCTACACAGTGCTTGATAGTGCCACGAGGTCTCTCTCAGTGCTGGTTCTCTACCCTTCATTATGGATCTAATTGGTACTCTAGAGAGCACATGTTTTGAAAGGCTTAGGTTCTCTGTCCTATTAACAGATTCCTTTTCTTTCTAACGCTTTACAGTAGATGTTGGTTGAAGTGCATTTTCTCATTCAGGTCTCCAAACAATCCCAAACAATGTGACAAATAACCTAACAGGAACATTGCTTCTAACACAGAGACAGGGCAGCTCCGTCTTGCTTCCACTCATCAACTGGTTAAGGTACGCAACAGACTTCCTCATCTGTAAGTTCCCAGTGAGAATAGCTATTATAAAGCCTGAGAGTCATACCCCAAATGTGACGCTGCAATCCATCATACAGACTACCAAGAGGCGAAAGTCTTTTAGTCTCAATAATTCCGTTGCTCAAACAGAATTGAAATTAATAAAATGACAGCCCAAGATGTATAGTCTTTTTTCCCAGACTAAAGAGACACTGAGGGCTTGGGAAAAAAAATAAAAAAATCATCTACCACTTAAAGCCACATCTCAAATCAAACGATATAAAAAAAAACTTCAGACATAAATTTATACAGGGCGTATTACAGCTTCTTCACCTCCAGGACTTGGCGTTCACCACTTTGCACGTTACAGAAATGCCTTTGGTGTCACATAGGCTGCCAATGTCAGATAAAATGAAGTTATGTCCATGGGGAGTATTGGTGTGGTGGGAGTTAGCGATTTGGCAGAGTTTCTCATTTGTTACGGAAAGAACTGTAAGTGCATTAACATCAGCAGACACAACATGGAATTCATTACTGTCAACTTAACCTCATAATTTGCTGCAATTGATTGATGTAATATATGTGACTGGAGTGCTAACTGAAAATTGGTTATGGACATTCTCTGCTTTTAGTGATAAAACAAATTATGTTACAGATAATATAATGTTGTTTGTGTGGTTATTATATGTCTGTTCCTTTCAAAGAAAGCCATAAATATACATACTGTAAGCTATTGAAATATATTTATATATACAGTATACATTTATGACATCATTGTGCTAATACCCGCCGCAGGAGATCTTGATGATATCATCATCACAACGCGATTGCCTGCACCGTTCCTCTTCTTATAAGAGGAAAAGTGGGTCAGAGAGCCATTGGCTCCAGTGATTCAACTATATCACCATCCTCAGCCAAATGCTATGTTCTCCTCATCCTTGACCTATCCTCTGCTTCTCTCATCTCTTGGCATCACAAACTTGGCCCTCTCTTGGAACACATCAAAACTCACAGACCAGATATTTATCTCCTGCCTAGACTACTGTAACATCCTTCTCTGTGGCCTCCCATCAAGCAATATTGCACCCCTCCAGTCTATCCTCAGCTCTGCCGCCTGATTAATCCACCTCTTCCCCCATTACTCTCCTGTCTCTTCTCTCTGCTAATCCCTTCATTGTACAGCATGGTTACGAGTGATGGCATAGTGATTGTTCCTTCCCATGCTGCTGAAGAGATTGCTGCATGTAATAGCAGCGGTCTCCTCCACAGTATGATCGGGGTGTCTAATACACCCTTAAGTCTGGAGAGACAGCTCACGCTAGAAACAATCATTTGGCCAACAGGAAATGAATGTGTAAGGTTACATTTTGTCACGGCGGACAAGCACTCAGACACACAGAAAAACCAACAACCAGTCTCTGAGCGAGAAGCAGGGGAAGGGTCACCTCCTATCTAATCCCTAACCTCTCTCCCTGCACTGCTCAGCCCACAGGCAGACCTTGGTGGTAGGAATGCTGTGTCCTTGTGCCTGGGCTAATACACCCTAAATTCCCTGAGATGGTGAAAAGGGGAAATAGGAGCAGCCTGCTCGCACAGAACCTGGATGGGAGAGAAGATACCAACACAACTAAAACAGCAAACAACAAGAACAGAAACCACACTTATCTTATCAGAGCTGGGACAGAAAACCTTCCTTCCTTGCTTGCTTCCTAGGCCAGACTGATTTCTATACCCGCTCAGAGCACTGGAATTGAGAGCCATTTAAACTAATGACCCCACCCAGTGCACCTGATGGGAGGCGGATCCAGCACGACTCCAAAACAAATACTAAACACGTGCTGCTATTCTGGCCGACCTCCGCACATAGTCAGAGCCGGGCATGACACATTTACACTGCAGACAAAGAGACTTCCAAAGCTGGGGTGATCACAGGACTTTCAGCTAGCAAGTTACTTCTGCAGACACACAAATAATTTGTAATCCCTTGTTTGTGCAAGATATCATGTTATTTAAATGGGCTCCCCCATCTCCTCTTCTCACCTAGTCTTCATTTAAATCCTCTCCTGCTTTGTCATATTAAAACTCTAGTTCTTACATAATATTATACCGATGATGTCCTTGAAGGACAGCAATGACTCAGCATGGCAGAGCAATATATACAGTATGTCTTATTTATTCCTTATTATTATTTATTATGTTTTACTTTGATATGGAGGAACATAAAATCTGTCAACAATGACCCACTGGATGTCGACATACCCAGCTGCTGGCAGCTGCTAGTACTATCATTGTCATTATCGTCTTTTAGTGTTAATAAAACCTAGTACTAGTGAAAATAGGAGACCTCTGTGAGTTTCATGTTGCCTGATGGGGCACATGGAAAACAAATGTTGAGGTTAAATAACCTCTTTAACTGGTCATCCATCCTGTAGGGTCTTTTGTAGAAGTTGGTATGGGTTTTATCCCTTAACTTCAGCCTGGTTCCCAGTAATAACCTGGTTTCTCTTCACTGTATTAAGATTTTCATAGCAAACCCTGTCTAGACATCAGTTATGCTTCTTCTCCCTCAAGCATTTAGTGAACTATATACTGTCAGCATTCGCACTGTGCTCAGAATCAATTGTCACATCACAGAAGACAAGTTAAAAAAAGTAATTGCCAATATTCTCTGATGGTGACTACCTACCATGCCCTAGTCATCCCATACGTGGAGCCTCAATTATTTCTGCATTTGTATAACTGCACTTATTGCGGTCATTGTTCCTTTTGAGTCACTTCTAACCCACCACTAAAATGTGTCTCAGTTTAAATAGTTATTGTTAAAATAAATCTTGGAAGATTCCCGTTTAACCCTCCCTCACGAGAGCCCAAAGTCGGGTTGGCAATAATTAATTTAGAATGGAAAAATATTGTTAAGTTGTGACCAGAGCCTGGATTTACCAATCTCCTGGTGTTTCTGAAAAATCACCTTTGAATATGCACAAATCAGTCCAGTAATGATTAGCTAAACATACAATGTTACTGCACCGACCACACATAATTCTCTATAAATGTTCATAGAATAACAGATTTACTTATGTCATTATGTGGTTACTATAAAATAAAATAAAAATACGTTACATTGGCAAAGATTTACTAATGTGCCTTTGCCTAGATTCTGTATAAAAACTGCACAATTTGGTACAACTTGGGTTTCTGCACATTTTCAAACTTGCTCGAAAAGGGGTTGAGGCTTAGTGGTAAGAGTTGGGTTTCACATGAAAGGTTGCAGGGCCTACGGTGCAGTTTTGAGCCAAAATTGTGGTTCTTTTGCAAAGTAAGCCAACCTTTAGTCTCAAAAGTCTCTATCCCAGCACCACATTTATCATCCAACCTGAGCCCCTGTGATAAATCTGCTGCAGGTCTAGACCGCTGGTCTAAGCTTACGTCCTCTACAGGCTTACTAAAACTTGGCCATTGTTAATAGATGTATCATCCAAATTATTTTGGCATGATGAGCCATAAATCTGCCATATAATTCAATAAAGGTATTTCCCAGGTCTACAGTGTTGATGGCTTCTCCTTAGACCATTAGTATCATATTGATGGGGTCCAACTGGCACCCTTAGCAGTTAGCTGACTTTAGCAAGCTTTGCATCCCTTTATTGTTTACCAAGCCCAGCGCCATACTTTTGGCAGTGGCTATGCTGGGTAAAGCAGCACAGTCCCATGAACTTGAACAGAAATAAAAGTCATGGAACTGCAATATTAGGCACAGGCACTACGAAATGTATGGCACTGTTTCTGGTAAGTAATGGATTCAGCACTCAGAGCACCATGGCTCTTTCAGACAGCTGTTCGGTGAAGGTAACTTTTGTCCAATCTCATATGTTATGGCCTATCATAAGGATCTGTCTGACCTTTCCAATACGTATGGTAGAGTTTAAAGGGCTATTCGCATCTGAGAAATTTAGGACATATTCTCGGGACATACCATAAATATCTTCTCACAATTGAGGGGAAAGCAGAATGGAGAGTTGCCAATCCAGTTTGTAGACAGCTGCGCACATTCACGGCCACCACTCTATGCTATATGTGGCCACTTGATCTAATGGAATGGAGCTCAAGGGACCCCCATTCTCTTCTTAGGTGGGGGTCCCAAAGGTCGTCCCCCTAATAGACAGTTAGTGATATACCATTAATTGTTTCAAATGGGAATACACCTTTAATAATATATATGGCAAATTTTACTTGACACGAGAGATGGAAGGAATTTGTATGTAGTGCTGTATTGGAGTATTATGTGCGGAATACTAATACTCTTCATGACGCAGGTATTAGACGGTCTGCAGAACTAGTTTTGTCACTAAACAGCAGGCAAGAAATTAAAACAATATATCGGTACATATATTTATTAGGAATTTATAATGCATTCCCCGAGCTCGAATTCAATTTATTAAGTGGATAACTGCAAACGAATGTATAAAAAATGCAGCATGCTGTGTCTTGACCATGTGGGAATAGTGCCATAGAAATTAATGTATTGAATTTTTCATGCAGCTTAACATGTCTAAAGCGCTAAAACTGTGAACAGAACAATTTAACGTGCTATGTACGTTTTATTCCTATCATGCTTATAACACTACATGACAACTGAACAATTCAGCTTGCAGATAATTAAGAATTTTTCGATTTCATGGCTGATTTTAATTTTCTACCACTGTGCCTTATGTGATTGTACTATGAAGACTTAACTTGTACAGTAGTAATAAAGCAACCCCTATATAAAACATTTATTGAATATTTACTTAACGAGAGACATCATTTTGATTAAAAACAAGGTCACAGTGGGATAAAATAAGAAATAATCATTATATACCCAAGTGACAGCGGC
Organism: Bufo gargarizans; assembly: GCF_014858855.1. Taxonomy (NCBI): domain Eukaryota; kingdom Metazoa; phylum Chordata; class Amphibia; order Anura; family Bufonidae; genus Bufo; species Bufo gargarizans. Next base: position 615,684,831 of record NC_058082.1, on the reverse strand, counting down.
TAAAGGCTTAAAGCTCATGGGCCCTGGTGCAAGAATTCAGCTTGAGTCCCCTTTCCCTCAGTGCTTTGTGGCCAGGGGCAAGGAAGCACATAGCCTTCGTGCTGCCTGAAGCAAAAATTCTTGACCTAACTCCTACCCTCCAACCAGAAGTGTAACGTGAGCAGCATGCACTTTCTATAATACTGGAGTCTTCTCATGCGGCACAAGGGTCTTTGAGCCCCTTACGTCCACACCTCCTACAGATACACCCCTGCCAAGTGATCCCCCACACCCTTGTAAGGTTACCTCTTTGATCCCAGATCCTCTTCAATTCCTATTCTTGGTCTCAACATGCCATAAATGGCTGGAAATGTCCTCTCAACTGGATGAGGTGGGTCACCGCTGCGGGGAATCGGTAAGATGAGTACCAATTAGCTTCTTTTTTTTTTTACCCCACTCTGACCAATTTTTTTATTTAAGAAGATCCCCACAGAATACTCATTAGACCATCAGGATTCATTTGGAAACAGACCCATCATACTGGCTTAGGCTGGTTTATGTGGACACCACGATTGTAGTGGTCTAGGACCCTTAGACCTTTCCACAAACTGTAATGGATAATGGACTGTGAAACTCAGAGGTGCAAAGAAGAGAACAGTGCAGTCAAAAGTGCAAAATTTGTCAGGGGTCATCAGCAGGGGGCGATAGCAGAAAGCAACTTTCAGGAGTGAACTATAGATAAAAATAAATTGGCAGTCCTGTACCTCTTATTCTACCTATGTCTATTGTATTAGATTTTTCAGATAGGGAATTATTAAAATCAGGGCAAGCAAGTTCAAGAGATGCTGTGATTTTTGCCTCAGAGAAGTATTACAGGCCTTATTGACAGATGTGGAATTAAGATTTTAAGTATTTCACTGGACTGAGCTGTCTAGTTGAGCCAACTTCCAGCATATCGAGCTACTTGTTGGCTGATCGGCAGATTTGTGGCTTATGGCTAGGTCTACACGATGACATTCGACAGATAGGGCACAACTATACTGCAACATTTATCGCGCGACATTTAGTCGCACCAATGTGGCGTGACAATTTTTATATGGTAGTCTATGGTGTCGCACTGCAACATGCGACATGCTGCGACTGCGACGCAACAGTCGCAGACAAATCTATCTCGAATGGAATTTTTGTGACTGTCGCTTCGCAGTCACAACATGTCGCATGTTGCAGTGCGACACCATAGACTATAATTAACAAAATTGTCACGCGACATTGGTGCGACTAAATGTTGCGCGACAAATGTTGTCGTGTAGACCTAGCCTAAATATTCATGGCCTATCCTGGGGTTAGGCAATCAGTATAAAAATCCCAGACAACCTTTTAAACAACAGCATATTTTCATTTTTAGGCTATGCCTTTTCCATGTAAAGTAGGCTTCTATAGACATACACTATATGAAGCAGTATGATTTTAGAAATATGTATTACAAATGTTACTTGATGGTCACAGAAATCAATGGGCTGTTAGTGTAGTGCATGGACATGCCAGGTCCTCCAAAGAGAGACATTCCTTGTAGCTGCTTTCTGATGTTGTGAACTGATGCTGGTCTTAAATGGCAACCAACATCTGTTAACTAATAAAAGGCTGTTTTAAAATCCTTCTTTGACCATCGTTCTTTGACCGTCCGAATTGTAGATATTCAAGGTGTTGGTCTACAAACAACAATTATTATCTATCCACACAATGATCACCGGTGGTCTGACCAACTCTGTCAAAACCGTTCCACTCACTATCTGTGGATCTACCGAATACAGAGCTTGGCTATCTCTGGCAGTCCCATAAAAGTGAATGGAGCTGTAGTCGCGCAGCTTCATTTAGGGACTTGGGGATCCCCGTTCTTGTGATCATTAGGTTTCCCAACGATCATATACTGGGGATAAGTCATACATTTAGTTTGTTGGCCAACTTCTTTAAGGAAACACAGTCTGTAAAATGACTTGTTGGTTAGAAGGAACTGTATGAAAAAGCTCCATGAGCAAGGCCTCTTTTCTGGTTTGTATGTGCAAGCTTGACCCAAAAGTGCCAGTTATACAGAGATCAGTAAGACCAAAACATTTCTGCAGCTCATTTCCAGTGATGCGCCTTTAATATGCAGAAATCCCTGAGACAAGTGCCTCTAGTAGAACCAGAGCTGCAGGGACAATTTATCAACTGCAGGTGTTTTGGATTAATCCTCCTAAATCAGGGCTGAAGCGGAGAGGTCAGGCAGACTGCAGGAGAAAGGTGTGGTTAGACAAGGCATTATTATGCTAAAACTGCCTGCTAATGTCCTCTGTGCCCAGAGGCTTTCCTTCATTTATAATGTGCTCTGCTCTCCATGTCTCGGTGAGAACTGCAGTTAACATTACACAGATAGAGCTTGTTCTACGAGCATGCTGTTTTCCTGCCATGTCCAATTGTAAATGAATTTTCTCTACAAGAGTATTCAGTACATTAGAACAAAGGCAAGATTTTTCTTTGCTTCTTGTAGTATAGTGAATTTTCTTTATTCCAGCAGTTGAGAATCCTAAAAGTCTGATAATCTGTATTGCTCACGGTATTGTACTGTGGAGCCATAAAGACTCAAAAACATTGGTGCATAAGGATTTATAAAAAAAAAATAATAATAATAATTTATTAATTATGATTAAAAAATAAACATTGTTAATCCTCATTAAAGGGGTTTTTCACCCCGCAGAACCTTTTCTAAAGACCCCCCAACATGGCAGCACCCACGGTTGTAATCATAATTACCTGATCCGTGCCATTGGGTTCTGGTTCCATCGCTGGCCCTTCGGCTTTTCAGATACCAGGCCTCCCCACGTCATGTGACCCAGTGACATAACACATTGGTAACACATGACTGCTGCTGCCAGCGGTCACATGACCCACCTAAAACAGGAAGTTGACGTGGGAAGATCCAGGACCTGCAAAGGAAGTGATGTAGTCAAACCCAGTGGCAAGGATAAGATAAGTATGATTTCCACCTGGGTTTGGCCAAGCTTTTTCTGGTCTAAAACCTCCATCCGAAAATTTAATCCGATTCTATGAGGATGTAAGTTCTAAACTTGACAGCGGCGAATCAATGCATGTCGTATATCTGGACTTCTCCAAAGCATTTGACACTGTACCACATAAAAGGTTAGTATATAAATTTAGAATGCTCGGACTGGGAGAAAAAGTCTGTATGTGCGTAAGTAACTGGCTGAGGGATAGAAAACAGAGGGTGGTTATTAATGATACACACTCAGATTGGGTCACTGTCTCTAGTGGGGTACCTCAGGGGTCAGTATTAGGCCCTATTCTCTTCAATATATTTAATAATGATCTTGTAGAAGGCTTGCACAGTAAAATATACATTTTTGCAGATGACAATAAACTGTGTAAAGTAATTGACACTGAAGAGGACAGTATACTACTACAGAGGGATCTGGACAGATTAGAGGCTTGGGCAGAGAAGTGGCAGATGAGGTTTAACACTGACAAATGTAAAGTTATGCACATAGGTAGGAATAATACAAGTCACCCGTACATACTAAATGGTAAAACACTCGGTAACACTGACATGGAAAAGGACCTAGGAATTTTAATAAACAACAAACTAAGCAGTAAAAACCAGTGTCAGGCAGCTGCTGCCAAGGCCAATAAGATAATGGGTTGCATCAAAAGGGGCATAGATGCCCGTGATGAGAACATAGTCCTACCACTTTACAAATCACCAGTCAGACCACACATGGAGTACATTATTATTACATTACATTAGGGTTATTCACTTAAAAAAAAAAGACGACTGAGGGGAAATCTAATAACTATGTATAAATATATCAGGGATCAGTACATAGATCTCTCCCATCATCTATTTATCCCCAGGACTGTGACGAGGGGACATCCTCTGCGTCTGGAGGAAAGAAGGTTTGTACACAAACATAGAAAAGGATTCTTTACGGTAAGAGCAGTGAGACTATGGAGCTCTCTGCCTGAGGAGGTGGTGATGGTGAGTGCAATAAAGGAATTCAAGAGAGGCCTGGATGTATTTCTGGAGTGTAATAATATTACAGGCTATAGCTACTAGAGAGGGGTTGTTGATCCAGGGAGTTATTCTGATTGCCTGATTGGAGTCGGAAAGGAATTTTTTTCCCCTTAAGTGGGAAAAATTGGCTTCTTTTTTTTTTTTTGCCTTCCTCTGGATCAACTTGCAGGATAATAGGCTAAACTGGATGGACTAATGTCTTTTTTCGGCCTTATATACTATGTTACTATGTTAAATTAGATGAAAGTATGTCAAACCTGGTAATCAACAATTGCTAGCATACAACCAGTTCCTTTACCCATATTTTAGTGGGTCTAGCTCTAAGGGTTCAGTTGAGATATATGGTAGACCTTTGCATCCAAGAGACCTATCACTGTGATTATTAGGATGATAAGACAGTGGAAAGAGTGTAGAGAGTATGTTAAAATAGCTGTATGAGATTAAAAAGAAAGTGTTTTCCATGGGCTGTCATTGGAATTTCAGCTCAGTCATATTTATGTGAATGAGGCTGGAATTGCAGATGTACAGTAGAGAAGTCACACTACTCTGGAATTGTTCAGGTTCCTGGAGTAGGTTATCAACTGAAATCTAAATCGTGCATAGAAAACTCCACACTCTACAAAATATAATACAAGACTCTGTATTCATAGAAGCATTCAATACAATCCACAAGTTGGTGAATCTAATCATTGGATCGTCCTCGGAGCCTTAGATGGTCCACACTGTAAAAGTATGGGGGCAGTCTCACTGGGCAATGGACAGGAGTTCTGAAAACATATCACACATCTTTGTGATGTTTTTTATGTATACCATCCAGTGCCCATTGAGACTACCCCACACCTTGACATTCTGGACAATCTGAGGGTCTAAGGAAGAATTGATGGCCGAAAACATTCATCAACTTGAGGATTGTCCAATATTTCTATTAATACACAGCCTCATAGTTTGGAGAGCATGAAGTTTTGTAGGCATGCTTTATACCTTTTTCCAATCTTATACAACTTCTTTGAGAAATATGTTGTGTTTGACTCTATGAGTGCTCTTGTAAGATTATGTTGGATGACTGTATCATATCTATTTCACTCACCATGCCTTACTATGAAAAAAATGTTAATGTAAGGCTTTTTCTTTTGCCACCAATTTTATTGATTCCACCATTGCATCTTACTGTGGTTTTCCCATCACACACATTCATGAAATGTCACTGGAATAAGTCATCAATGTCAGATACGTGTGAGTTCCACCTCTGGGGCCCGCTCTTAGAGCAGGCCTCTTAAAGCAAAGGGAGAGCAGCTAAGCATGCGCAGCCAAACTGTGATTACCGCTATGGGAGTTCAGAAAAAATCGCAGTGCCATGGCTTTTGCTATTTACAGCAGTCCAGTAGTGGTGAAGGGATAGGTGGTATGCATTTGTGCCCTCTCGATATACAGCTTTGGGATTTACAAAAATAGCCGAGCGAGCTTGCTCTCCTATATTTCGAACTCCCATAAGAGTGAATAGACGGCATGCTGTACATGTGCTGTGGGTTCTTCTTCACTTAGTTGGATCTTGTTCTGAAGATAGGAGCTGGTTCCTGATGTGCCACCTGCACCTATCTGTCATTGAAGGCATATCCTAGCCATCAATGTCTGAGATGGGAATACCACTTAAAATAAATTCTTAATTTAAAAATGTCATATTGTTTTTTGATTATGATATTTGTGTCTCTTTGGTTACTGACCTCAGACTTACCCCGTGTATCTTCTATGGGAGGCTAATTTGTGTCTATTACAATGTGTGAGTTCTATAATATCAACCCATAGAACCAATACAAGCAAGTTATGTGCATCATATTCACATTATTACAAGGTAAAACTCGATTCTGAGTTGAAAAAAAGTTGTTTCTATGGAAAAGGATCAACAATAAATAACTATGCTGATCACATCTAACATAGAATAACACATCTGTGCCAATCATATTCATGAAATCCATTGATACGCAGGTGAGTGACAGGAAAACCTCATCCCGTAGCCAATTTTAGTGACAGTCCCAGATGCAGTTTTGTTTGCCAAAACACTGTTCATGACACTTGGCAGGTTCACAGATGTAAATTCAAAACATATTTTTCATAATTCAGTGGCATCATTTTGCTGTATGTTTGGGAAAAAATAGAAGGAAAAAACATAATGGAAGGATAATATCGTTACTGCTGGGTGTGTGAATAACATACTGAACATGAGAATTGTTAAAAAAAAATATAAACTCCCTATCAATGCCAGGTTTCTGCTTTGTATTATAAGTTCTTTATTTTCCACCCATCCAGCTCACCATGATGGCATTCACTCAGTCTAGGTTTTTATACTGAGCATAACAAGCATAAGGGGTGATTTACAAATAGATCTGTCACATGCCATGTTGTGGCAGAACCTGCAACTTCTTCCCCGCTCACGGCAGTTCTAAAAAAGTCGAGTGGCATGGTCGGGAAAGGGGATACGCCGAAGTTATGCAGAGACCGGCGTCTCTACATAACTTCACCAATCCACCATTGGCGCAGGGGCTTATTAAGAGCGGCGTCTAAAACATAGGTCTTAACAAATGTGCCCCATAGTTTGTAAGGATAAAACAAAAAATACATGAGTTAGAAGCCAATTTTCCTCATCTTAGTAAAAAAATTCCTTGCCGACTCTAAATCTGGTAATCAGAATAGCTCCCTGGATCAATGACCCATCTTTATAAATCTAATAACTATAACTTGTAGTGTTGCATCCAGGATTATCTTAAACTCTTTTAGTCAGTCCACCCTGACATAATATTATGACGTACCCATACAGTATATGTTCACATGCTCCCCTTAAATTGGTTATGCTATGACTGATGTAAAAATAAAAATAGACATCATATAGTACATGACAATACCTTTCTAACAAAGCTAGAACCAGCCCTTTACCTCACATGGGTCCAGAGAGCTCCTCATTCACTGCTCCAATTGCTCATGTCCTGGAAGCTCCAGTGGTGTGTCCTTTCTGCTGCAGCGCTCTCTCTGTAACTGCCACAGCTTCTAACAAAACATGGGTGGTGGCAATTAAAGATCTAAACTTAGCATGTTTGACCAGCTCAATGAGACGGACAAAAAAATAAGGTAAATAATAGACAACAGGTGGCTCTATACATATATATTTTCTTGAATAGCTCACTGGCTGTACTATATTTTTGATTACACGCACTTACGAAAGTAGTCCGATCTAGGTGCTGGTGTGAGAACTGTAGAATATTTTTCATGCAACAAATTCTTTAAGGCAGTGTTCCTCAACTCCAGAACTCAGAGCCCACCTACCGGTCAAGATTTGAGAATATCCCACAGAATGAATACCTGTGGTAAGTCCTGAGGCATGGATACTCATTATATTACCTGCTCAATACTAAGGAAATCCTGAAAACTTGAATGGCAGGTGGGCCCCGAAGACCGGAGTTGAGGAACCCTGCTTTAAGGGACTTCTGACATTGCCGTTCAATAATATGATTTTTAAAATTGTGCGAAGCCACAATGTCACTCTAAACATAATAGCCAAATGTTATATCCTAACATTTAAATAGCAAAGTTTAGTCTGCATTGTACAATGTACAGTTTTTCTCTATTTTCTGATTGGTTTTTCTCTGTTTTTTAATTGGTTTTACCTTAGGATTGGGAGTTGACTCTGAGAATCCCTATAATTGCTTTATTTTCTGATCTCAGCGTTTACCGGCACTGATTACCCTCTGACTTTAGCCAGTGAGTCTTACCAGCATAGTCAGCGTTGCTACCATTGGTGTCTTAATAAATTATGCTGCATGACATTATACAAAAAGCTTTTTACTCAAATGGAAGTCCTACCAGACAATTATCATATCCGAGACTTAGAACCACATTTTAAGATTATTTGCCTCCCTATTTTTTCAATTGTGTTTCTTGAAGCTATAATGGATTTATAAACTGCATATTAACCTTATGGTGCCTAACAACAGACAGACTTGAGTTACTTTCCCAGAACCTCTTACTTGCTGTACATTTCCAGCCTTGATTAAGCAGTTTATCAGTTATTGCCGTACCGAACATATGATTTCTCCAGCTGCGCCAAAATCATTGGCTGAAATGTATGAAAATAGAGCTGCTATTCTTTATTATGGAAGAACATAATTATGTGAAATAATATAACATTTTGGCACCCAATTGTGACAATCACCTGTAAAGTACATTTAGAACTAAGTTAATATTATACTGCACCTTTTCTTCACAGCCACATTTTCCCCTTTCTCTTTTTAAAAGAAACTCTAGTATGGATCTGGTTTTTATTACAGAAAAGCAAAATGTATCTATCAGGTGAAGATTTTGTGTGACTACAAAATATTTTTTAAGGTTACTTTTTCACATAGATAACATAATTTAAATTGTTAGCTAGCTTTTTATATGTTCTTTCAGGCCCGAGAGTTTTTTTCTTGTATGGTTTGATGGCATTGTAAGGCATTAGAAATTCTGATACAAATGCAATGAAAGAGTGAGTTCATCCAATTTCAATACAGCCATCTACTTCGGTGCACGGACTCTGGTATTTTGCATTTATACTGAAAATAATTCGGTCAGCATTCCAAATTCACAATAGAATAAAAATCCTCTATTCAGTGTAATTCTTGTACAAAAATAGACATGACTTGCTCACAATCATAGCATAAGGCATCATAAATTCTAGTCTATAGGTGATTACAGGTCCGGCAAGTCAATGAAATAACAGTAATCAATGAATCAAATTATTCACAGAAACACCACCATTAAAACGTAACCTTTATTGTAGTTGTATAAAAATCCCTCACGTGGAGAAAAGAAAAAACTCAGAGTCAGAACCATTACTAAGTTAAATAGTGCATTGTCAATGGTTGTCAGTCAAGACTGCAAGCACTAACATATACCCATTGGAAAATGAATAAACTACAATGAGATAAAGAAAGCCTTCAGAGATGTCCTGAGTCTCAACACGTTTCCCTGTGGTGGTCAACCAGAGGGCGTATAAAGCTTTCACACTAATCTTTGACATTTCAGACGTAAGTGAGATAGAAAGATGTTAAGGATGGCCTATCTTAATGACATCATGTGCGCCTGATACATATATTAATATTTTACGTCAGACACAGATCGCATAGGCAAATGTTAAGAGCAGCCTACAATTAATATTGCCAGTTAGTCATATGCAAACCTGGAGTCACAGAATAGCCCATAACTCAGACTGCCCCCACTACAACCAAATGTGAAAACTGGGGGCAAAAAGGCAGATCATGTGTTCATCCTGTTGTGCAAGTGATCCACACACAGGGTGAACCTCAACTTATGTTGGATACCAGAGAACATAAAGTTAGATAGCCAGCTTGGAATTTGCCCACAGTAGTGATGCCTATTTGTCACATATTCCAGCTACCCAGTAACAACAAATAAATGATAAGTTGAGCTGGGCATGATGACATACAGAGTAAACAACATCTTATAGTCAGATGTAGGTTGGTGCTGCAGCCAGCCATGCATATACAGGAAGGCACGCCAGACAGCACTAGAAAATTGGAGCACTGCATTGCGGGAAGAGCCCGCTCAGGAATTTTCCCCATCAGTGTACAGGAAAAAGTCAGAGAGACAATTTGAGGACCACCTGGTGGGACACATTCTAACTTGATGAGTGGGTATTTGGGCTCCATCCACCAGGCGATAGTCAGGGTGTCTTTATCCTCCCCTCACTGGCCAACCCCACTATTTTATGTTCACATGAGAGAGTTTTTTATACTACTACAATAAAGGTTACATCTTAATGGTGGTGTTTCTGTGAATAAATATGGTCTACAGGTGGCAATTGCATGCTACTTATTTTATGTAGTCTTGATTTTTAGCTCTGTTCCATTAGAGAACTGCTATTATAATAAACTCCAGGTTAGTTCCTCACCCACCCTATATACTACAGCACTTCCTCTTTCATTTTTTTTTTTTTTTTTATGTGTGCAAATATGTGTGAGAGAAGAATGGTTATCATCGGGTATCTACTACACATACTACAATCAGCCATGACATTAAAACCACTGGCAGATGAAGTGAATAACCATTGATTGTCTCATAACAATGACCCAAGAAATAGAATATATGAGGCAGCAAATGAGCATTCATTTCCGGAACGTGACATGATATAAGAAGGAAAAGTGAGGAAGCATAAGGGTATGGGTGAATTTGACGATTGAAAATTGTCATGACTAGAGTAAAAGCATCTCAAAAAAGGTCGGACCTCATGTCAAGTTCCTGATCTGCACTGGTTAGTATATATAAAAAGTGTTCCAAAAAAAGACAAACGTAGAACCAGAAACAATTCTCAATACTTGTAGGGAATTGAGGCTAGCCTGACTGGTTCAAGCCCATGGAACATCTTCTGTAGCAAAAATTGGTGGAAATGTTAAAGTGATTGTCTGAGGCAGTTAAACATCTTGGACAGTAGCTAGAATAGCTTAAAATAAATAAATAAACTATCATACAGACCCTTTACTCCACTGCTGTTCTATGTGGCGTTCCACAGGTACTCCGCTGGTGTAGACAAACAGCTGCAGTAGTTCCAGAGGAGAGCTCTGAAGATCGGTGCAGGAGTAAGGGATTAAATATATTATTATTTTTATGGAAAGCTATTGTAGGGGTTGTCAGAGATTTTTTTAAATCTTGGACAACCCCTTTAATGCTGGCTGTGATAGAACGTTGTCAGAACATGCCCTATCATAAATCTTAAAGGATCTGCTGCTAAGATATCGGTGCTAGATGCCACAGGACACCTTCAAAGGTCTTGTATAGTCCATTTATCGATGATTAGGAAATGTTTTGGTGGCACAGTATTAGGCAAGTGGGATTCATGTTATTTTTAGGACTATCTATTTGTCTTGATGTTTCTTGATGTCTTAAGTTTGTAACGTGGAAGGAAACTAATGGGACCAGATATTGCTTATTATCCAAATTTCACATAGCACCAGTACTAACCATGCATGCACTGTGTATCACAATGGTCCTCTTAACTTGGAATCACCTCAGTGAAAATGTCATCTTTAAAAATGTTCTGTCAAGACATTGACAAAAACTTTGACACTTACAAATGTGAATAAAATGTCTTTTACACACACTTTGGTTAAATAATAAATGGTATTCAGCGTCTCAAGAATAACACAATATCACATTTAATTTTGAGTGAAGCTGTCAGTGGTCATGACACGTCAAGTTAAGGCACCTCTCAGTTTAAGTGTCACTGGTACTTCCTGTTAATATGTAAGCCTGGAGACTGGCTTGCAAACGTGTATCTAAAGACATCAGTTAACTAATAGTCATAATCCCTTGTGCCCGGCAGCTTGTGGATTTTCACTTGACATTCCGTTAACATCTCCTGAAAGATGTATGACATAAAAATGTATGTGGGCAGAAGAATTGAAAAAAAATATGCCAGATAGATAGTGAGCTATTAAAATGAACTAAAAAAGTCTAGCAGGTTAGGGGGCTTAGAGGAAATGGCTGAGTGGTAAGGAGAAAATCTCTGAAAGAGGATCTCAACCACATTCGTTTTATCACTAGTCATTGTATAATAATGACTAACATCTCTTCATATATATTTAATAATGTATGAGTAGATATGGAATCCTGTAATGATACCTATTAAATGTAATGTAACACAACCTGAGAACATCTAGTGTTAAGCAAAATGGTTGACTGGAATGATTTTTACAGCAAATAAAAGTGGTAAGGTGCCATTGGTATAGAAATAAAATTATAGAGTCATCATTATTTTACCAGTAGATGACACCATACAAAAGTATATAGCACTATAAAGACCTCATTTAGAATATAATGTTTGGCTTTGAAGACCTCACTTACAAAAATACATTGATAAATCAGAATGGTTCCAAAGCCTTACTACTAAAATGGTGGATTTCTGTGGAAAGGTAACACCGTAATATAATGTCCATGAGTTTAAGTTATCACGTGTTTTTCACCTTTAACCCAACATGGAGGAGTGGCCTTTGCTGCAGGAAGGTTCCTAGAAAAGTCCTTGTTCGGCAATGAGATAGATCTGCGATGATAGGACAGGGAGCAGGCTAGTGTGGAATGGGATGTAGAACCAGGAACAGATTAGGAGTCGTAATAGAAGTACCAGATGGCTATAGGCATTAGCCAGGACTGGAGCTGGAACCCGAAGCAACTCCACTGACATTTAAAAAAATGAATGAGAAAACTAGCTGGATTCATATGATAGACCTGGAGGAGCTCATCAGAATCCTCTGTATAGCAACATAGTTCACAACCAGGAAGTTGCAGGAGCCAGGTCATGTCCCATGAAGACAGAGCAATGTAGAAGATCAGATGCAACACAATCTAGGATAGGTTTCTGGGATAAAACAATATCTTGCCAATGATATTAGTGGCACATTCTGTTTGCCTAGAAAAATGAAGCAGCAGCTAAGAGGATGTGGACGGCAGGACTTGAATGAAATGTAGTGAAAAACAGCATACTAGGCACTGTCCCTTAGAGTCTGAGACTGGTGACATACGGAGGTATGGTAGAGCACCATACTAAAGGATGGTTGCCATCATCTAAGTTGTACAAAGCTGCAGTGCAGCCATGTGCAAGAGGCCTAATGTATCACCAGATGAGTCTTTCCCAAACTAGCCAATTGTGCCAATTTGATTAGCTGACTTACAACTACTGGATCTATGATATACATTTTAAAAAGTTGTCTTGTTGTTTTATGGAAAAGTTGTTAACGTAAGAAATACTAGTTGACATACTTTCTTCTGCAAAGTGAATGATATAAGATTGTTGAAACTTGAAAGAAAAACCTTTGCTAAATTAATATTTGGACATATCCTTTGCGTTGTTTCTCTGTCTTGTAAAAGATAATAGCCTTTTTTTGTCCGTGACTAGGAATCTGAAACACAAAAACAGCTTTGTAGTAGAATGAATAGGCCTCACACAACTACATAGTCAAGGTCATAAATTATCAGTTATGCTTGTAAGTGATAGTTATATAATAATTATGAAACCTCAGTATGTATTCTCTTGTATCAATAATTACACAAATGGACACTTTATAGAAGCAGCGGGTGTCTCCAATTTAGCTGGTGGTGAGCAAAGGTCTACGGAGATTTGTGTTTGAAGTATAGTTTCTTTATGAATGCTTTTTATTTTAAAGTAAACTCTACCTAGACATCATCTCTCTTGATATTGCTGTAGATAAAAAATGTTCTACATATTTTTGCATCCATGCAATCTTCTATGTTAGCATGACTGTTTTTTATTTTCTTACCGGTTTTACAATTTTTTATTTTTATTTTTACCGGTTATTTAAGTTAAAATGGTGGTCCCTTATTTTACAGTTTAGAAGAAAGAGATAAGGCCTCTTCCATCAAAATCGGATGCTTTTTGGATTTTTTTTCTTTAATTTACAATAAAAATCTGAGAGTGCAGTGTGTTGGTAAACTGGCTCTTTCTTACCACCAGTTACCATCTATTTACCCATAGCTGTATATATGTCACTGTCACTTTGACATTGCTAATGTTGTCTAGCCTTTAAAGAGCCTGAAAGGGGTTGGATACAGTCTTAGGAGACCTCAAAGTAGTATGCACAATTTTTCAGGCAATTGGGTAACTTTCTATTCAAGCTGAATTTCTTTTGACAGAATCTGATCTGAAAGCTGATTCAACGTAATCACACCCAAAACAAATCTTGGGAAGTTTGCTCTTCTCTACCCTTGAGCAGAAATTTTGGTGGAGGCCTCCTCCTCGGTAACTGTATGATATTATGCTTTGCTAACTTAAAGGAAACTTGTCACCCTTGCTATGCTGTCCTGAGGGCAGCATAATATAGTGACAGACCTGCTTATTTCTGGGCTAGTAGTTTTTTTATGCACTTGTATAGCGCTACTATATTCTACAGCACTTTACAGACATTAGCATCCAACTGTCCCCAATGGGGCTCACAATCTAAGTTCCCTATCAGTATGTCTTTGGAGTGTGGGAGGAAACCGGAGTACCCGGAGTAAATCAACACAAACACAGAGAGAACATACAAACTCCATGCAAATGTTGTCTTTTGTCAGATTCGAACCTAGGACCAAGCCACCAGTGCTAACCACTGAGCCACCGTGCTGCACTTAGTATTCAGTACTTTCAAAGACCAAAACTTACTCAAGGTAGAGGAGTCAGATAAGACGTGTGGCCCAGCCCTCTCCATCTCCTAGCCATGACTGGCAGTTTTTTTTTTCCTATGTGTAACAGGAAAGAAACCTACTAGTCATAGTTAAAAGAGGGTGAGGGCAGAGCCACAAGTCTCATCTCCCTTGCAATGCTGTGCTGTGAGGTTCACCCTTTCTGTACTGTAAAATAATGCTAGCAGAGAAGTGAGAGCCCACTGAAATCAGCAAGTCTGTCACTATACTCATTGAGGGCAGCATAGTAGAAGTGATTATCTTTAAGCTGGACACAAGCATTAGATAATTATGAGCAGATCCTTCCAGGAAAAGTCTAGGAAGTTTCCAAAGTTTGTTCTCAGGGAAACAAGTTTGATATGTGGGATTTTAGCATGCATAACCCCTATGACAATAACAATACATGCTGGACCACCATTTTTATTTATCTGATTTCCTTCCAAGCAGTGTAGAACTCCAGCTTCATATATATTATTCATCACTTCACATAAAAATGCTTATACTATGGAGATGGAAATATGTTTTAAGTTTTCTTTTATCGGTGCTTGCAGAATGGAGCTTCATCTTACAGTATGTATATAAGAAGTAAGTGTACCAACTTACTGTACATCAAGGGTTATGTGACTCTCACCCTGAGAAGTCTCTTTTCCACTAGGTTGAAGATAGGCGTGGACCTCTTGTACCTATTGGGAAAACTTGACTGGTTTCAAGTAAAAGAGTAACTATTAACTATTTTCCTTTATGACTATCCCAATGGAAAACGAGGCTTATTTGGAGATGGTAGATGAAGTCTAAGAAAATGGTGCTCAGCTGTAGCTGCACTGTACAACGCATATGTACTGTAGATTTATTTATGGTAGTTATAGAGATAATTGGGTAGATGACAAAACAACTTTTGAAGGGGTTTTCTGGAAATTAGATATTGACCACACAATTCTAAGGACCTTCATCTCATTCTAAACAGAGACCAGTCCCTTAAAGTAACCTAGAGTAAACCCTTTAAGTGAATTCAGACCGCAGATCAGACCTGTTAAATAAATTCAGACCAAGAATCAGAAACCTTAAAATTCATTCAGACCCCAGACCAGACCCCTAAAATGAATTCAGCCCTAAAATAAATTCATATCATAGTTCAGCCTCTAAAATTCATCAAACCACCAGACCTCTAAAATTAATTAGACCCCAAAATAGATCCTTAAATGGACTCATACCCAGAAAGCCCTTAAAATTGATTCTGGCTCCAGACTAAACCAAAAAGAGAAGGAAAGTATTTAATTATTACACCCAGGTCTTCTTTACATCCATGTGCTGCTTCATGCAACATCCTGATGCTGACCAGGGTAAGGACCTTGTATACAACGCTGTACATAATGTCCTGATAGTAGTAAGAAGCAGGACTTTGTGCCCTGACAGTAGTTCCACTCCTGACAACAAATCTGCTGTCAGACATGCATAGGAGGAACCCCTTCCCTCCTGTAGTGCATCCACAAGGGCAGGTCTGTGAGGTCTAGACAGCTGGCAGCCATGGTCCGAATTTGTACTATGGTCTGCCAGGTAAAGACTGTTACCCTAATGGAATTGCTGTGCCAACACTCTGTCACAGATTGTGGCGCAAAGGTTATTTGTGCTGCAATCTGCGACTTTTCCCTGTTCACACCAGGTCTAAGAAAGGGGATGTGGTCAGGGAAGGGGGCGGTTGGCCAGACCATCTTATTTATTACTTTCTACACCTGTTTTAGGTGTAGAAAATGGCCTAAATCTACGGCAACAAGGGAGCTGGCGTAGATTCAGACAGGTAGTGGACACGCCAAAGTTATGTAGAAGCTGGCATCTAAAATGCCAGTTTTAATAAATTAACCCCCTATGTGCTTAGTGCATGGAGAATGGAGACACTTTCAACTTGGATCTAATATCTAATCCCTATTGCTAAAGGTCCATAGACCGAATATAAGGCAGATCATTTGCTTGTGTAAAAGGTGCTGGTGATGACTTGATGGACAGATAGAAGCTCGTTCCTCAGGTGATCGTGTCCTTCTGCCGACACTAAAAATCTGTGAAGCAGATTGTGCTGTCAAGTGATCTGCTGCTCTGGAACAATTATTTTCTATAGAGCCAAGTGATTGCTGTAATGATCACTGGTTGCCACACAACAGAGGTGTTTGCTGCATGGTCAGGCAATTATCGGAAATGTCTGATTCATTCCTGATCATTGCCTGATCAGTCCGTGTAAAAAGACCTTAAGGTTGCTGAGGTTTTAGCTATTTCACCTCTTGAGCTATGATCTCTGACCAGGATTGTCTTGGACTATTTTCTTGTTTTGTCCTATGTACTTTTCCCAATCATTGCTGATCCTCTGCCTAGTTGTTCAATCAGGTTAAATCCATTGTAGACAATTGTAAAGACCCGAGTGTGAACCCAGCCTTGACACTGCTACTAATAATAAAGTGACACGCTCTTCAGGGTCACTGCATATTTAGAAGGTTATTCTTGGTGAATCACACTTTAAAATCTTAAAGCACTGTAATAGTCTATGCTGGTGTAATGTTAGTTTCTTTTCACTTTCCTAGTTGCCTACACATAATGAGCAGCAATTCAATTAACCTTAAATTCTGCATATAAACAAGGCAAGGAGCACCACACAGATGGAGGATATAGACTTTACCCTGAAAGTCACAACAGTGGGGGCTCAGTACTTCGCTTCCGCTAATTGAGCCCACCATTGAGCTTCACCTATGATTTCATCGATAGCTGAATTGTTGGGGTTGGAAGCAGGGTAGTCTTTGAAAACTGCATTCAAAATAATCCAGCTATTTACTCATCCTTTTATTTAATTCAGATTAATCTACTGATGCGTGTCAAGTGCTAATGTTTGTATACTTATCCTCCTAGCAGCATTTAGCCCTAATCTGTGTGTACAACACGTTCACGTAATTGCAGGAATCACACATGTGATGTATTATTTATGGGGAAGCCAGTATCTTGAAGACTGCATCATTTGGACAGAAGTTCTATGCAGATTAAGCTTTTACTTGTTCTGTCTACTGGATGAAACAACAGAAATAGAAGCAGTGTTACGGAAAAATAAACCATCAAAGATATAAATATTAGAAATGACAATGTTATAGTTAGTAGGGTAATGTTACAATGCAATGTTATGTATGGTGGTACACTCTGATAGAAACACTTGTCAGTTGTATGGACACAGAGGACAGATAGTGATATAAAGGCTATGGAAATCTTCGATACGGAAAAACTTTTTTATAAATTATGTGATTGGTTATCTTAAATGTTAAAAAATGTTGTGCTAGATTTTAGTGCTGTGCTCTCCATTCCTTTATTCATTTTCAGACCCTGTAATATTCATTTTACAATGTGCTCATAGTTTCATACTTTTCTCATGTAGCTGCCTCTAAGTCATATATGCTGGATCTGTGTGTCCAGGATGCTGATATCCTCCCTCTGCAAACTGCCTTCTGTGTGCCTTCCTCCCTGTCTAAAGCCTATGTTTTGCCCTCTTTGGATTCTTAATCCCTTTCACCCACACACACACTCCAATCTGCTTTGTACAATTTATGCTGCTGTCTCCAAAGGCCCCCACATACTTTGTGTATTGTTGGCCATACCCTCCAAGAATGGCAGGTTTAGCTGACAGTCTAATGTGTTGGGAGCTCTCAACTCCTTCCATACAGATAATATCAGAGGACAAAAGATTGGGTGAAGTGTCTATCAGCGACTTTCTCCCTTCTCCCCATTGAATACACATATACATTTGGCCAAGACTGAAAGGGAGTCAGGAGAGATAGCTGTAGGCTAAACAATTGTTTGACCAGCAGCTATTGATTGTGTATGGCCTCTGTATTATTAGAGAAGGAAGGAGAAGAACCAGGAGCAGAGCTTTGATGGATTCGTGTCAGATTCAGCAGCACCAGCAGCTAGATGAAGGACATGCACACATTTTACAGAAACATAATTGTAGGGAATTTTATGAAACAGTGCAGATGTAGTGGTTAAGACTGTGATAGGCTCAGATTGTTCATGTATTGGATGTCCATTCATCTGAATAGTAGTCATAAAATGTTTTCCAGGGTCACAGGTGATGGAGTTGGCTCGTACCTGTATATTAATGGTTTACTTGTATGTTAAACCGATAGTCTAACAACATTTATTGCTTAACAGTAGGATGGATGATAAATGTTAGATTGACCCCTAATACTGGCGTGGTGGACCTCAGTGCCAGAGTAAAGCCACGACAGCAAGTACTGGCCTGAGTGACGGACAACACAGAATGATGCTGCAAAAATGTGCGTCCACATAGTGATGACGGATGAAATATAAATGAGAGTTTACAGATTCTTTGCCTATAGCTGTGAGGCTTTATTATAGTTCTCTACTTTCCCTGTCCATGGTGCTGACTTCTACTTACAGATGGATTTTAGCTTTGTGATAACATATACAGTCAAGAAGAGAAAATGCAGGAGTTATTCCAGCCTGTAAGTGCAACTGAAAACAAGTTTGTATAAATGTATAAATTGCTGGAATATTCTCTGGTGTGGAATTGGATTGGCTGATTCTAATTTCAGTAGCATGGTCGAGCTGACAAATATATAGTTCGATAGATAGATATGAGACACATGGATAGATATGGGATAGAGAGATAGATAGATATGGGATAGATAGATAGATAGTGTAGGGGATTAGCTCTTTTCCAGGGGTTGCAAACACACGCTTCTTCACAGACACCAGGATTTAGGGGCCAAACTGTGCTTTATTGTGGCACACGGCATAAAGCAAAAACACACAAAGCCAAAATAAAATACCTTGCCCGTCTGGGCCCTATCTAAACACATAGGTTTCCCTGACTCACCTAAAGCGTAACAGAGTTCACACCCGTGATGAGATGCGGCTTTCCCAGCCCAACCTCCAGCAGCCTCCAGGCTGCTCCCACACCAGTGTCTCTTGTGGGATAGTGGTCTCTCAGCCCCCCCGGCTCAGACCACACACAGAGCCACTCCAGCCTTCTGTGTGCAAGTCCCCACCCCCTCTCACTCTGAGGATTCCTTTATCCCCAGGTGATTACTGCACCTGGTCTTTCTTCAGATCTGGTGATTCTGGGGAAGACACAGCAAATCCTGCCATATATCTCCCCTAACAACCATGAGGCCTGTCACTTCCTCACATATCCCCCCCCCCCTTTGTTCAAGCCCGTGAGGGTGAACACCTGCATAACCAGGGGAGGCTGGTGAGAGGGCATCCACCTGGCCTGGACGTGGGGAACAGCCACCCACCCTGCTCTTTGGCTGCTCCCAATAAGAACTGGCCCAGATTGGCTTTACAGCCACACTAAGTAACCCAGTGTCAGCGAGCACTAGCTGCCACTGACACAGAAAATTACCGGTTCTTATTTGACCGAGGCCAGGAACCTCGGTGATACGTACCTTCCCTTTGTTCTGCCAGACCCAGGACAACAGCGCTTGGTTTTTCACCCTCATGAGTTTATTACAGAGCTGACAAGGCCTCTGGGATTTTCTTGCCCATCTCATGAGACTGGTACTGTCTTTTTATATTTCCTGGCTTCTGCACAGGCCCCTCACGTCCTTTCTTGGACTGCGGCAACTCTTGACTGAACTGGTCCCAGTCATGGTCGTGTCCCAACCCTTTCTCTTTTGCCTTGCGGGGCTCCTACAGCAGAGCAGGTTTCTTATGTCTCGCTCCTTTTCCACACATCTGGACCCCTTTACCATTATTCTCAGTAGGGGTTTCTTCGGGTTTGGAGCCAACTTCTGGTGGAGACTGCATGTCCACCTCTGGTACTTGTGATACTCCCTCTAGGACTGCTACCCTTTCTTGCACATTCACCAGAGTAGGATTGCTCCACTCAGTGCTCACAACATTTATCTGCACTTCTGCATCATTGTTTTCAATAGGCAATATTCTTTCCTTATGGCAGTCAATGTGCAGCTCCCTTAGACCTTCATTTACACAGGTAAGTACAGGTTCTGCAGGAGTTTCATCACTATCTGCAGAAGTGTCTACCTTGCCCCATAACAACAAAACGTTATCACAACCCAACATCACATCATATAAGAACATATTTGTAACATCAGGTCCATAAGACCCAGTTCTTACTGGAGACTGCCCCTCAGTGAGAACCACCTGCACTTGCTCAGGCTCTCTTTCAGGTACCTGGTTCACATTACTTATATGCATTTCTTCAAACCTCCTGATCAAGTCATAAAGTTCTTCATGAAAAATAGCAGATGAAGAAAATAAAGATTCATCATCATTTACATTTCTACCACCTGTGGGTGCTTCTCTCCTGATCACATCCTGAAAGGGAAAAGGCATGTCATCATCATATACTTCACATGACCTCACATTTTCATTTTTCACTTCAACTACATCACTGTTTTCAATGGTCCTTTCCCTTACACGTTCACTTAAAGGGACAGGTACAAGTTCTGCAGGAGTTTTTGCACTCTCTGCAGAAGTATCTCCTTTACTCCACAACTCCCAGCATAAGGGAAAATTACACCCCAACACCCCCTCATGCATGAGCATATCTGTAACATCAAGTTCATCAGTCTCTGTTCTCATTGGAGTCTCACGCTCAGTGAAAATTAGCGGATAGTCGTTATCCGCACAACTGTCCAGCACCTTTATTATTTTACCAGTCTCAGGTTTCAATATTGTGCTACCCCTTACCCAGGCTAGCATGGGATCCGGATCCTTGTCATCCCAAAACTAGCTTTGGTCATGGGCAACTGAGGAAACACAGAAACATTCTCCCCTGCAGGTTTCTGCGAGGGAGCAATCACAGAAGGCTTATCCGCCTGTTCAGACACAGTTGTTTCTCTGTGTGACTTATTACCTACCGGCCCAGCAGATATCCCCTGCCGCCGGCTCACTGTCACTGGCTCTGCCACATAGTTAATAACAGGAACAGTCTTACCCTTTGTAATCAACCATTCTGGTAAAGCAGTGACATTCTCTCCCGCGGACTCATCAAGCTTGTGGTTGCTCCTAGCAACAGCTTTACTGCACCTCCGCACTTCCTCTCTAGGACTCCGGACACAGTCGCAGGGAAGATATGCACTCCCGAGAACCGCACCGCTCTCCACCTCCTTTTCTTCCCGACGGTTGCCCTTGGCAACGGCATATCTTTGCTTTTTATCAGGAACTCCGCTCCACAACTGCCCAAACAATGGAAAGTCCTTGCCCAGTACAAACTCCACTTCCAGTGTCTCACATTTTAACAGCTCCTATTGCACAGGGCCATAGTCTGTTATAAAGGTCAGAGACACGGTGACATCTGTCTCTGGCCCTCTCTCCAGAAAGTCCAGCACTTCAGGCCTAACGCGAGACACGTGCTGGCGGGCATCTAGTGTGACCCCCAGCGGGATTCCCCCAATCACTAGCTCGCAGTCCTTCTCCCATGGATGATACCAAGCTGCAGCCATTTTGACCAAAAACGCCACAAGTCAGTCTCTTTTACTCGGCTACTGGCCCTTTAAATCCTGCACTGTTTGCACCACAGAAAAAAAAAATGTCCAGACTAACACCAGCAGTCTCTGCTCCTGCAAACTAGCAGGCTTCCGGCCCTTTAAATCACTGCACAGCAACACAGCAATTCCTTGGCAACATTCAGCAGCACCTGCTCTTTTCAGTGATGTTGTTGCCCCTAGCAACCATGTTGTTTTTTTACTTTTCAGCACGGACATGTGCCCGCATCCTCCACCAAATGTAGGGGATTAGCTCTTTTCCAGGGGTTGCAAACACACGCTTCTTCACAGACACCAGGATTTAGGGGCCAAACTGTGCTTTATTGTGGCACACGGCATAAAGCAAAAACACACAAAGCCAAAATAAAATACCTTGCCCGTCTGGGCCCTATCTAAACACATAGGCTTCCCTGACTCACCTAAAGCGTAACACAGTTCACACCCGTGATGAGATACGGCTTTCCCAGCCCAACCTCCAGCAGCCTCCAGGCTGCTCCCACACCAGTGTCTCTTGTGGGATAGTGGTCTCTCAGCCCTCCCGGCTCAGACCACACAGAGCCACTCCAGCTTTCTGTGTGCAAGTCCCCATCCCCCTATCACTCTGAGGATTCCTTTATCCCCAGGTGATTACTGCACCTGGTCTTTCTTCAGACTTGGTGATTCTGGGGAAGACACAGCAAATCCTGCCATATATCTCCCCTAACAACCATGAGGCCTGTCACTGCCTCACAATAGATAGATAGATAGATACATCGATAAATATGAGATATTAGATGGAAAGATAGATAGATTAGTAGATAGATTAATAGATAGATAATTAGATATGAGATAAATATTAGATATATAGATATTACATAGATATTTGTTTTACAGGGAGTGCAGAATTATTAGGCAAGTTGTATTTTTGAGGATTAATGTTATTATTGAACAACAACCATGTTCTCAATGAACCCAAAAAACTCATTAATATCAAAGCTGAATATTTTTGGAAGTAGTTTTTAGTTTGTTTTTAGTTTTAGCTATTTTAGGGGGATATCTGTGTGTGCAGGTGACTATTACTGTGCATAATTATTAGGCAACTTAACAAAAAACAAATATATACCCATTTCAATTATTTATTTTTACCAGTGAAACCAATATAACATCTCAACATTCACAAATATACATTTCTGACATTCAAAAACAAAACAAAAACAAATCAGTGACCAATATAGCCACCTTTCTTTGCAAGGACACTCAAAAGCCTGCCATCCATGGATTCTGTCAGTGTTTTGATCTGTTCACCATCAACATTGCGTGCAGCAGCAACCACAGCCTCCCAGACACTGTTCAGAGAGGTGTACTGTTTTCCCTCCTTGTAAATCTCACATTTGATGATGGACCACAGGTTCTCAATGGGGTTCAGATCAGGTGAACAAGGAGGCCATGTCATTAGATTTTCTTCTTTTATACCCTTTCTTGCCAGCCACGCTGTGGAGTACTTGGACGCGTGTGATGGAGCATTGTCCTGCATGAAAATCATGTTTTTCTTGAAGGATGCAGACTTCTTCCTGTACCACTGCTTGAAGAAGGTGTCTTCCAGAAACTGGCAGTAGGACTGGGAGTTGAGCTTGACTCCATCCTCAACCCGAAAAGGCCCCACAAGCTCATCTTTGATGATACCAGCCCAAACCAGTACTCCACCTCCACCTTGCTGGCGTCTGAGTCGGACTGGAGCTCTCTGCCCTTTACCAATCCAGCCATCTGGCCCATCAAGACTCACTCTCATTTCATTAGTCCATAAAACCTTAGAAAAATCAGTCTTGAGATATTTCTTGGCCCAGTCTTGACGTTTCAGCTTGTGTGTCTTGTTCAGTGGTGGTCGTCTTTCAGCCTTTCTTACCTTGGCCATGTCTCTGAATATTGCACACCTTGTGCTTTTGGGCACTCCAGTGATATTGCAGCTCTGAAATATGGCCAAACTGGTGGCAAGTGGCATCTTGGCAGCTGTACGCTTGACTTTTCTCAGTTCATGGGCAGTTATTTTGCGCCTTGGTTTTTCCACACGCTTCTTGCGACCCTGTTGACTATTTTGAATGAAACGCTTGATTGTTCGATGATCACGCTTCAGAAGCTTTGCAATTTTAAGAGTGCTGCATCCCTCTGCAAGATATCTCACTATTTTTGACTTTTCTGAGCCTGTCAAGTCCTTCTTTTGACCCATTTTGCCAAAGGAAAGGAAGTTGCCTAATAATTATGCACACCTGATATAGGGTGTTGATGTCATTAGACCACACCCCTTCTCATTACAGAGATGCACATCACCTAATATGCCTAATTGGTAGTAGGCTTTCGAGCCTATACAGCTTGGAGCAAGACAACATGCATAAAGAGGATGATGTGGTCAAAATACTCATTTGCCTAATAATTCTGCACTCCCTGTATATATATATATATATATATATATATATATTGCATCTATATAGTATTATACAGTATAGTAGATGCTGTAGATACAGGTATGTAGCAGCATATTGATATGTGAGGTACATTACTGACCAAAAATGGGTGGTGGTGGGGGGCTATGAATGGGGCATGGGGGCCCAATTTAGAGTCTTGCTATGGGGCTCAGTGACTTCTATGTATAGTTCAGATAGATAGATATGATATACATAGATAGATATGGGCTATTAGATGGAAAGATAGATTAGTAGATAGTTAGATTGATAGATAATTAGATAGATATGAGATAAATATTAGATATATAGATATTACATAGATAGATATTTGTTAGATATAAATATATATATACACTGCATCTATATAGTATTATACAGTATAATAGATGCTGTAGACACAGATATGTAGTATACCCAGCAGCATATTGATATGTGAGGTACACTGCTGACCAGGAGTGGGTGGTGGTGGGGGGCTATGAATAGGGCATGGGGGCCCAATTTAGAGTCTTGCTATGGGGCCCAGTGACTTCTATGTATACCCCAGATAGATAGATAGATACTGTAGATAGATACAGATGCAGTCAAGCTAAACTTGATGGTTGGCGCCTTAAGTAAAGAATGGCAACAAAAAGTTATCTAAAGTTTCAACGAGATAACAGAGATAAGACTGTGCCATGTGTTATCAGAGTCACGTTTACCTTGACTACATCTGTAGATAATATAATAGATAGATATAAGATAGACAGATAGATGGGTTTTTCCCATTGATCGCACATCGCCTGCAGTGCAGTTTGCCATGTGCGCCCGGAGCCCTCCTAACATGCAGCACATATCCATAGGCTTTCATTCAGACTTATAGCTATAGTATACATCATGGCACAGTTTGTTCTGCTTTTTCATCAGCATATCATGTAAAAAACTGCTCAATCCTTGCAAACTTAGTAGCGTCCATTTTATGCTCTTTAGACTTTTTTTTTATTTTTTTCTCTCCTTTTTAACTCGCAATCAGCACTGTAACAAATGGCAGCAGTGCGGAGATGTAATGCAGATAATATAAACGTATGCATCTCATTAAAGCCGCAGCAATAGAAGTGACACTTCGGCGATGAATGTTGGGGAGGCGATAACCAGTCTGAGAATGTGTTAGTGCCGGGTTAGCGATGGGCGACAGGGCTGCTGCAGGCAAAAGAGCACACTGCCAGATTCTCTAAACTCTGCCGTTATTTCCATCTGCTTCTTGCTACTTTTGTTTATGTTGGCTATTAATCTTTAATGGGAGCGAATGGCCGGCACTGTCACTTTCCAGGGAGCTCTGATACATTGTAACGAGCTTTTCACTCTTTTGTGTGCCTGCAATTTATGAAGGATTACACTCTGAAGTCAACTTCTGTTTCTGTCTTTTGTTAATGGAGTACTTTATGTATTTTTTTCGTGTGGCCACTTTACACCTCTATTATTTTTTGCATAGATTGCACTTTAGCGATCCCAGGAGATTTCTTTGCAACTTGATTCCTCTTAGTTTAATTAACACCTACAAATAGACATTTTAAATTATGAATGCGCCGAACAGCATGAACAAATGGTCTAGACTTTCATGCGCCGTAGGTGTAAACTCGTATTTTTTAAATATTTTCATTATGGGGTCTTGTTCACACTGCAGCTGTTATAACACACGTTACTTTGGAAGAAGTGGATTATATAACGAAAGCAATTGTTTCAACGATATTGCTATAAGTTTCCCAAAGCGATTAAAGGGGTTGTGCCAATTTTTGAACTATCCACTATCCCCAAGATGGGCGATAACTAATTGATTGATGGGGGTCCGATCTGCTGGAGCGGCAGGTTGAGCATACCCCATTCATTTCTATTGGATCGCCAGAGTACAGCGCTCAGCTATTTCTGGTGGTCCCATAGGGAATGAATGGAGCTGCATTACGCATGTTTGACCTGCTGCTCCATCAGATTGGGGTGAATGGGTGCCCTGTTCTCAGGATCAAAGAGGCCCCCAGTGCCAGTAGACATCTAGAATTGTATCATATAATCTTATATCAATGCAGGAGATTTGGAGCTCTGTATTGGTAAAGCAGAACTCTAATCACTATAAAGATATACTGAAAAATTAATCAGGACCAAATTGCCAAGCCTTCCTGTTAATCTTATTGTGTCTTCTTATTACTTGTACACTACATGTATACCTATATTTTATAACTATTTACTTATAAACTTTAGACACGTGGCCTTATAACTATAGATTGATGTAAGTTTCCAAGGTACTTTATGACACCATTGAGTTATGGACTAATTCCCAGTTTAAAAAAAATAGATTTTACAAGCATTGCAAAATGATATCAATATATACTACTAGCAGAAGAAACCGGCTTTGCTCGGGTATATTTCATCTATTTCATTTAATGTTTTTGTGTGTCATTAAAAGATATCAACAGTGTCCCCTGTAACATTGACATCTACAGTACCCCACCCCCTTAACAGTGACCTCCACAGCCCCACCATTTAATATTGACCCCCCCAGTGCCCCGCCTCCCTAAAATGAGACCTCCACAGCAGCCCACCCCCTTAACCTTTACCTTCACATCAGCCTTCCCCTTAAACAGTGAGTTCCACAGCACCCCACCCCTTGACAGTGACCTCCACAGGGGTCTGCCCCCTTAACAGTAACCTCTACAGCACCCGCCCCATAACACTGACCATAGGTTACAGTCACCTACTGTGACCTCCACCATTCCCAACCCCCTTAAGAGAGACCTCCACAGCGACTTCCCCTTTAACAGTGACTGCCACAGTGCCCCGCTCCCTTAACAGTGACCTCACAGTACCCTGTTGCCTTAACAATGACCTCACAGTACTTTAATAGTGGCCTCCACAGTCCGCTTCGCCCTTAACAGTGACCTCCACAGTGCCCGCCCTCTTAACTGTAACATCCACAGCACCACAGCAGCAGCCCCTTTATTAGTTACCTCCACAGTACCCCGTCTCCTTAACAGTGATTTCCAGAATAACCCTCCCTCTTAACAGTGACTGTCACAGCATCTGCCCCTTCAATAGTGATCTCCACAGTCTCCTGCCCCTTTAAAAGTGACCTACACAGCGGCCGGCCCTTTATTTGTGACCTCCACAATACCCCGTCTCGTTAACAGTGATTTCCACAATAACCTCCACAGAGCTCTGTTCCCTTAAAATGTGACCTCCACAACACCCCGCCCCCTTAACAGTGACCTCTACAGCACCCCTCCCCTTAACTTGGACCTCTACCATTCCCTGCCCCTTAACAGAGACCTCCACAGCATCCATCCTCCTTAACAGTCACCCCCACAGCGGCCCGCCCTTTTAGCAGTGACCTCCACAGCTGCTTCCCCTTTATCAGTGACCTCCATAGTACCCCATCTCCTTAACAATGATTTCCACAACACCCAACCCCTTTAACAGTGGCCTCTACAGCAATCTGCCCTTTAACATTGACCTCCATAGCAGACCGTCCCCTTAACTGTGACCTACACAGCATCCTGACCTCTTAACTGTGACCTCCACAGCACCTGCTCCTTTAACAGTGACCTCCAAAGCATCCACCCCCCTTAACAGTGACCTCCACAGTGGATGCCCCTTTATTAGTGACCTCCATAGTACCCCATCTCCTTAACAATGTTTTCCACAACACCCAACCCCTTTAACAGTGGCCTCTACAGCAATCTGCCCTTTAACATTGACCTCCATAGCAGACCGTCACCTTAACTGTAACCTACACAGCGGCCTGACCTCTTAACTGTGACCTCCACAGCGCTCCCTTAACAGTGTTATCCACAGTGCCCTGCCCCTTTAAAGCTGACCTATAGCAGTGAAGAAAAATGGCAGGGTTGTTATGAAAACCTGGTGTAAAACTGTGTGTATGTGGAGACTAAGGGCCTGCGAGCTTCTATTGGCTGATAAGGGTCATGCGACCGTGTGTATGACAGTTGGGATATGAGGATAAAGACCTGCAGGCTTCTATTGGATAATACATTTTTTGGGACTATCTCAGGAACAGTACGCCCTAGAGAGCGGAGACCTGGTCTAAAACCTTTCCGGACACCTGATGTACCTGTGTGCCCAATTTTGTGATTGTAAATGTGATGCTGCAGATTCCTTTAGCGGACATAAACACATACATACACTCAGCTTTATATATTATATTTATGTTTATATACTATATGTGTATATATATATATTGTGACAGGGTGTCACAATGTTTTGCAGAGAAAGTGCTGGATGGTGTGTACATTGCACCAAGTTTCCAGCACTTCATGTGTTAAAAGGCTCCAGGAAGGTTTGGTTTTCCTTGTATCCAGAAGCTTTCTGGGAAAAAGAAAACCACTTTAGGGTCCTGGAGCCGGTCAGGGAAGAGTTCGGTGGGTTCCCTGACCACCCGGAGCCAGTCCGGGTTTTACCTCCCTGGGGGACTGCTCACACAGATGTACTAATTAAGTCAGCAGCCCTGACCCAGGAGCTCTCTCTCTGGCAGTCTGTTTGAGAAGCTGCAAGCCCAGGTGCTCTTAGAGCGGTTGGCTTCTCCACCTAACTACTGAACTGTAAGTTGCTCTGTTTTCCCCTTGAAAATGCTCTTTGTGTTTTGTGTTATGAGTTTAGCTAGGGCTGCCGAGTGAGATAGGCAGGAGCCAGACGGCTATTGTTGTTTTTGGTTTTGTTTGTTAATTTGAGCAACTTGCAAAATAAACTAGCAACAGTCTGACGCACAAGCTACAACGGTGTCAGTGTACCTGTTTCGGCCCAAAACAAACCCGCAGGAAGGCGTAACAGTTCACAATATATATATATATATATATATATATATATAGTACAGACAAAAAGTTTGGACACACCTTCTCATTCAAAGAGTTTTCTTTATTTTCATGACTATGAAAATTGTAGAGTCACACTGAAGGCATCAAAACTATGAATTAACACATGTGGAATTATATACTTAACAAAAAAGTGTGAAACAGCTGAAAATATGTCATATTCTAGGTTCTTCAAAGTAGCCACCTTTTGCTTTGATTACTGCTTTGCATACTCTTGGCATTCTCTTCATGAGCTTCAAGAGGTAGTCACCTGAAATGGTTTTCACTTCACAGGTGTGCCCTGTCAGGTTTAATAAGTAGGATTTCTTGCCTTATAAATGGGGTTGGAACCATCAGTTTGCGTTGTGGAGAAGTCAGGTGGATACACAGCTGATAGTCCTACTGAATAGACTGTTAGAATTTGTATTATGGCAATAAAAAAGCAGCTAAGTAAAGAAAAACGAGTGGCCATCATTACTTTAAGAAATGAAGGTCAGTCAGTCTGAAAAATTGGGAAAACTTTGAAAGTGTCCCCAAGTGCAGTCACAAAAACCATCAAGCGCTACAAAGAAACTGGCTCACATGCGGACCACCCCAGGAAAGTTCTACCAGCAGAGTTCTAACTTGCAATTTCTGAGGCTGGTGACTCGGATGAACTTATCCTCCGCAGCAGAGGTGACTCTTCGTCTTCATTTCCTGGGTCGGTCCGCATGTGAGCCAGTTTTTTTGTAGCGCTTGATGGTTTTTGTGACTGCA
Organism: Bufo gargarizans; assembly: GCF_014858855.1. Taxonomy (NCBI): domain Eukaryota; kingdom Metazoa; phylum Chordata; class Amphibia; order Anura; family Bufonidae; genus Bufo; species Bufo gargarizans. The sequence goes on along the minus strand of NC_058082.1, from coordinate 615,655,046 downwards.
CTTGGGGACAATTTTCAAAGTTTTCCCAATTTTTCGGACTGACTGACCTTCATTTCTTAAAGTAATGATGGCCACTCGTTTTTCTTTACTTAGCTGCTTTTTTCTTGACATAATATAAATTCTAACAGTCTATTCAGTAGGACTATCAGCTGTGTATCCACCTGACTTCTCCACAACGCAACTGATGGTCCCAACCCCATTTATAAGGCAAGAAATCCCACTTATTAAACCTGACAGGGCACACCTGTGAAGTGAAAACCATTTCAGGTGACTACCTCTTGAAGCTCATCAAGAGAATGCCAAGAGTGTGCAAAGCAGTAATCAAAGCAAAAGGTGACTACTTTGAAGAACCTAGAATATGACATATTTTTAGTTGTTTCACACTTTTTTTGTTAAGTATATAATTCCACATGTGTTAATTCATAGTTTTGATGCCTTCAGTATGAATCTACAATTTTCATAGTCATGAAAATAAAGAAAACTCTTTGAATGAGAAGGTGTGTCCCAACTTTTGGTCTGTACACTACTCACAAAGAGTTAGGAATATTTGGCTTTTGGGTGAAATTTATAGACAATGTAAAAAGGTCACGCCTTGAGCATCAATGGCAGCTGGAAAAAATGTCTCATGGTGTTCACAAGTCAACTTAATGTCTGCTGAGGCATGGCATCCCACTCTTCATGAAGGGTGGCCCTCAGGTCATTAAGGTTCTGGGATGCAGAGTTACGAGCCTCTACACGGTGACTCAGCTGATCCCATAGGTTTTCAATGGGATTCAGGTCTGAAGAAATTGCAGGCCACTCCATTTGAGGTAACCCAGTCTCCAGCAGCCTTTCCCTAATGATGTGACCTTGATGAGCTGGTGCATTGTCATCCATGAAGACGAAATTAGGTCACTGTTGTTCATGCTCAGGCACAATGACTGGATTGATGATGTTATTCAAGTAGTATGGGCTTGGCACTGTACCATTCACAAAGTGTAGGGCAGTCCTGTATTGACTAGACACACCTGCCCACACTGTAACACCACCACCACCAAAGGCTCATCTGGTGACAACAGTGGCTGATGCATAGTGCGCTCCTTGACGTCTCCAACATTTCTGCTCAGCGTGATTCGACTTTTATCAGTGAACGGACCCACTGGTCCCTTATCCAGCATAGATGCTCCATGGCCCATGTGAGACAATGACGCCTGTGCCTGGTGGTGTGGTGAGGTACCCTTGCAGGCCGTCTAGCATGGAGACCACGCTGATGTAAACAGTTTCAAAGGGTCTGACGGGACACTTAGGTGCCTCTCTCCACACTTAAATGTGCCTGGTGTTGTGTGGCATTCCTCATCCGGTTCCACAGGGCATTGTTTACAATGAAGCGGTCATCAGTGTGGGATGTGGACAAAGTATCCCTCACTTCTCTGCCTTTCTGTTACTCTTCCAGTCTCTCTGTATCTCTGTTGCAACCTGATGACACTCTAAGCTCAGTGGCCACTTCCATCTGAGAACATGCTGCTTGAAGCCTCGCAAAGGAGAGGTACTGTTGATCAATTGATAGGTTTCATCTTGGTCTCATGATATCAAAATGTGAACAGCATGATGAGGAGGACTATTTAAATACAAATTCTAATTGAACCAGGAAATACATTGGGCAATTTATGGATCAAACACCTGCTGTGAATTTTACCATTAAGCTCATTGTTAGAGAACAGCAAGTTCTGCAAAAAGTACTGAAACATTGAACAGTTGGACATGTGTATATACTGAATATAAATTGTATGGTAAAGGTGTAGGGGGGTTGAATATCTCACTTGGTTTTCAGCTTAGTTAGGTGAGGTAGCAGAAATCCAGAGATGTGTTTTGCTTTAGCAAGCCATGGCTTGCTGGCTATCATTTTGTTAAGGTATATGGGCTGGATTTCTTTGGACTAGGAGACAGGTTGGTAGTGAGAATCTCTCAGTCCACACCCTTAGTCTACTACAAGTATATCCCTGGCTTGAGGTGAGGCCAGTTGCGATGATCACTGAGGGATAAATTTAATCCTCAGTGTATGTGTGGGAGAAGGAATATAGGAACTGAGAAGGAAGTATGCAGAGGCTCATGTGTGGTCCCAGCCAGAATGAGTAAAGGCGGAGTAAAGCCTGAGTTTGGGGGGGCCCGGAGATGCCTTCAGAAGAAGGTCATCACGTGGTCAGAGTCAGGAGGACTGTTGGACTGTATTCCCCAAGGTATAGTATGGTCACAGGAGGACTGGTGGACCGATGCCCCAATGTGTCATGTTGGTTACAGCCAGGAGGCTGCTGGACCATATGGCTGTGTGAAGCTGGATTTCCCAAAGTGAACAGCGACCTATAAGTGAGATAGGTAAGTGCTCTGTATTAGTGAGAGCCTAGACGGGCAAGGTTTGTTTATTTTTGTGGTGTGACACTGGAACTGTGTTCATTGTGCCAAGTGATGCCAAACTTGGAAGTTTGATGTGCTGTGTAACAAATAAGGTGCCATTTGATCTTAAAAAAACCACTGTTTGATGAGAAGTATGTCGCCCTAGGCAGAGAGAGCGATTCTTACAATATATAAAACTTGCCCTGCAGGTCATGGGAAGTGTTTGCATGCTCTTGTGTAAGCTGCCAGTACTCGTTACTCTATAATAGTTGGTTTCTGATACTCTTTTTCTACCTAACAGTTAAATTAATCCATTAAAATACAACAAAGGTTCTGAGAATGTACAGTAGGCAGTGTAATAATCCTAACAGGTTATTATGGCCGGCCACTCCTAGCACGAAAAACAGGTTTTCATAGATAACTTGATTCGCTATAGTGCATTATTAAGAACTCTTAAGCATTGGGCCTGAGGAAAAAATGACAATAATAACCAATCCATCATCACTTTCTTTTCCTAGAGCTGTTCCTTGACAGTTTAATGTTCTCCACTTTATTTTCTTGTGGTAAAAAATGTTTTGTATTTTCCAGTGTTAGGCTATTACTTTGGTCACAAAATCTCTGTGCTGGTGGAGTCTACAGTTTACAGACATCTGCTTGTCAACTTTATTAAACTGGCTTCCTAGAGGTCCTAAAATGAAGCGCACATTTAATTTTTGTTCCAGGCTTAGATAGGCCCGACTTAGCAGATCACAGCCCATTTATGATCCATACCCCTTAGTGACGCATCATTGCCCTCTCAATATGCACTTGGGCCACGAGGCCAAATCTGATAATATAGGACCTTGACACACACACAGGTTACAATCATGGAGGACTGTTCTTCTGGAGGTGCCAGTAGGCTTCTAAGCTTGCCAGGAGTTTCGACAACTCTAACAGGAGTCTTTCTCTACCCTTTTTTTCAGAGAGCCTCTTGGACGTTCAACAAGAGTTGGCAAGTATGAATTAAAAGGGGTTATTTAAAAAAAAACTTCTCCAAAGCTAGGAGTATTTTTGTTAAAATAGTTGAGGAGCTATATGCTCCCTGTTGCATCCAGCCCTAGCTGAACTTTGTTTACTTGTTTGCAGCAGTGAGGTGCCCAAACACCCCATAACACCACTGTAGCCAGTCACTGGCCTCTTCAGTATCCTACAAGGAAAACCCTAAAGCCAGTGGTTGGCTGCATTGTTGATGTTAGGTATACGGCTATGTCACTGCAGCAGACATGTATGCAAAAACTATTGGGGAGAACCGGTGCCACAGTGCTGGATGTGGAGTTTTTTTTCTTGTTTTCTTGTTTTAGCACAAATACTGGGTTTGGGCAAGTTTTTCATTATCTCAGGCAACCCAATTAATGGATCTATTAGAGCACATGAGCATTGTAAACAGGGGAGCTCAGCTCAGTCATGTATCACTTGATCCAGCCACAAACTGGCAATATTGAAAAGGGGCTTTCTGAGATTTTCATATTTATGGCCTATCTTCAGCATAGACCATCAAGATGTTATTGCTGGTGGTCCAACTCCTGACACCCTCTTGTTTGAGCAGACTTTGGCACCTCAGTAACCACCATGCCCTGCTTTCAGCTTACCAAGCACAGCACTGTCCATTGCATAGTGGCTGTGCTTGTATTGCTCAGCCCCATTCACTAACTAGGACTGAGCTGCGCCTAGGCAACGTGACCGATGAACGTGGACCCCCACGGATAAGGATAAGCCATCAATATACAAATCTTGGAAAACTCCTTTAAGTGCAGGGTTTGAGAAGTTGGGCCATAGGACCTATGCTTGTTTCTGTTGAAAACAGAGGTAACCTTTCTGGTTGTAGTCTGCAGGTTGGACTGTAAATAGTTTTAAAAGATCTTGTCCATATCATCTAATAGATGGTAACGTAGGCTAGGCTTAGCTGATGTCTATACCTGCCTATGTGGCTTTATTCAATCCGTATCATAACTTCTAACTATCTTGTCAGATAGGAGATGAGTGTACATCTTGCAGATCTTTAATCATCATAGTCATATACTGTATATAGGCTTCATTAAAGTGAGTAATTTGAACCTCACATGAGGATGTCTATCACACTGTATCAGTCCCACACACATATAGATAGGTTCTTACATATCAGAGATCATAATATCACAGCAGTGGGCAATAATTATTTTAGATACTTGTCCTTCAGATACTTGTCCTTCTGATATTATTCTATTACTTAGTATATTTGTATGTACAGTTTGTTAAACTTCTGGGAAATCTCTTTCAGTATGATGCTCAAACATTTTAGATAAAAAGTCCAACTTTGTCTTGTGGTCAGGGTGGTGGTTCTCCATATTTTGCTACTTATCGTAGAGTGTTAGTAAGAATGCAACAATAGCAGCCATGTCTGCACCCTCACTTAAAATAAAATCCATAAACCTCACAATTCCTCCTCCTACCAGTACCAGCAATAGCAAACTCCTTAAAGTGATTTTCCAGGATGTGGTTGTTTTTTAATTAGAGCCGAAACATAGTCAACCTGCTCACTACTGCTTCAGTCCTAAGCCCTGGCTCTGTTCAATGATATTCTGGTCCTTGGCCGGTGTTACGTTCGCCAATACAGCCAGTGACTGGCCTCAGGAGTGACGTGTCCCCATTAGATACATCATTGATGGACACCCATCATTGCTTAGGTACAACACTATGGAGGGCTTGACTAGCGACCAAATCTTGGAAAAGCCCCTTGACTACTCCTGCATCCACGCAATGCTGGGATTTCAGACTCATCATGGCAAATGGACACCCCCATGTTGTGTGCGCGTTCACAGGCTTCACTCCTTAGATTTTTATTTTTTTTGCCAATTTATTAATTGTAGGTTCCTTGCTTGTTATTTGAATCTTATTCTCCTTTAATTGCATCGGTGAGATGTTCTAAATCTAAAAACATTCCCCTTCCCATGGTCATTTCTCGTTGCCTATTGTAAGGCTGGGAGAATATCATGCCTGTGAATTAATTGTAGGTTCCTTGCTTGTTATTTGGATGTTATTCTCCTATAATTGCTTTGGTGAGATGTTGTTCTGGTTTGATATGCTTATTTATGCTGTGGGCTACCACAGGTTATTTGTGCTGGGTGCAGCACGTTGTATAAATACTGGGCATAACCGCTTTTTCCCGAGCCTGATATTAGCACTGGAGAAAACCATTAGACCTTGAGGATGGCGTAAGATAGATAGTATATGACAAGCCTGCGCCGAGTAATATATATTCAGCCTTTGTTGCTGTATGCCTGCGTCTTATGCATTCTATGTAGGTGGTGAAGAAAAATGTTCTGAAGGAAGCTATACAAATGCAGGCAGGCAGAATCGTAGAAAGCAGAAAGATTAAACTACAGGAGGCAAGAGCAATGTTTTTTATTTTTTTTCCGGTTTACACGCCATTGCCATCCTGTGGGTTAGAGGCACAGATTGTCAACCCCAGCTCATTACATCAGCATTTGGTCTCCCTGATGAGACTTGCTTTAGCCTCACCAGCTAGTTTAATAGGAGGTCTCTGTTTTAGTAGTGCAATCTCAGGGTTTTTAAAGATTATGCAAGTGCACACAAGTCTTTGGCCAAGCAGATGACGGTTCTGTCGCTTGCGTGTCTTTTAACTGCATTGTGCTGGGCTTAATTTGACTCCTTTCCTAATGCCGAGATGCTTTGCTTTTCCTTGTAAGCTAAGGCTCTGAATTGGAAATTGTGTTACTGACCAGATGGCATAGTAACAGTGAGCAATGAAGATAACCGAGAGGCTTCACAACAGATGTGATGTTTCAAGCCGTTGGCCAGCAGAGACTGAAAGGTTAAAAAAAAATCGAAAGGGAAGGGATTGGGTAAGGGGCTTACTTGCCTGTGCCCCTGTTACTCAATGATCCTGAAATGCGGAGTCTTTTTAAAGCACTGGTGTATGGATCTGATCACGGAGAAGACTATATGTCTGCTGAGCGCAGGAAGGAGAACACTTAATATGTATCCTGAATGAATGATAAACTCCGACACTACAAATCATCTGTTAATTACTGTGCATTCAGCCTTGATTAGAACACCTCAGACCCCGTCTCAAATATTAATGTTGTGTCACGCCATAATGTTCCTCCCCGAATATATACATTCGTTAAGCTCCTTTATGTTATTCCATTAACGCGTCTTTAGAAGGATGCTTTATTTTATTTTTTTCTTGCCCGCATCCCTGCCAGACGGTTTTCAAAATGACATCTCCTTAAAGTGCTGGTTGCTCGGCACTTGGAAAATTTCTGTAATATTCCGACATGACCTTGTGGTTTTGACATTCAGCCAGATCTAAATGAATCCTAGCTGTGATATATATTCGACAAGATTCTCCATGACACCTCTTTTAGTAGAGGTAAGAATCGCATAATCGGCATTCTCCAGACAGATTAGGTAGGAATGGTAGGCATTTAGATAGATATTTGCTATTTCCTCGCTGTTTTATGGTAAGCTAAGCTGCAAAGACCATTTCGTTTCGATTCCCAGGAACGTTTTTGCAACCATGCATAACTAACGGCTCCCATCATTTTCTCTTTCCTGACGCTTAATAATTAACAATGATCTTATCCCAGATATCATTTTAGCACGCAGAGTCGAAGGGTTACTGGTAATGCTGAGAGAGAATGCTGTGCCTGGGTGCTTTGGATAAGCACTTTTAAAGGGTTATTTAAAGATCACAACTCAGTCGCTGCACTAAGAGGCTTATACACTAGAAATTTCACTTTGTTGACCACTCAGCATGCAAGACGGGAGTATATCATTTTTTTTTCCAGTATTGCTGAGCGCTCAGATGCACGGTCCTCACTGATAGATGGCTGCCTTATAAAACACCTTTTGGCAGTTGTGGTTAATATTCATTATAATTCTGATCTGAAGATTACACTGACAGTCGAACTGCAGTATAGGAGTGGAGAAGCTTAGTGTGTGGTATACAGATCATGAAATCTAAACCTACTAATCGAGTTTTTTTTTTTAGTTTTTTTTTTTTACATTAGCGAGCCTGTCAATTTTGTGATGTGAATTCATTATTCAGAAAGATCTGCATACCCGACTGGAGATCCGCTTGCATCATTTACAGTCAACGCTTATAAAGCCCGTGGAAAAGAAAGGCAGCTTTACTGTTCATAGGGAGCATTGTTAGAAATGAGTGAAGTTGGTCGATCTTGTTGCGATGAATTATTTATTTTTTGCTTGCTGTTAAAAGGGCAAATCATTCAAAATGTATCATTGAAATATTTAACCTAAACGTTTCCTCTTTTGCATTGGCCTACAATTATGGCCGCCATCACGTGTAGTGATATTGATTGTATCACTATTTATTTATTTTGGAATATGGCTTTCTTTAAACTTTGCCTGACTATATTTGGGATGACAAAAGTTGGACCAACTCCCGTGGTTACATTGTTGCTGAGCAAGACAGATTTCTAAACATCCTTCAAAGGGAATTCTGCCTAGATTTATCTTTTGATTTGTCATATAGACATTTCAGAAAAAAGTATTGCTTGTAGAGTGATGTGGAACTCAAAACTATTTTCAAAATAAAGGTGCTAAGATGTTTTCCCCTCTGGCATTGCTTCTAAATTTCCATCTCCAATGTAGTACTCTACATAAAGTAGGATTCCCATTGGTACTCTCCATTTTAAAAGGTTATGCCATGATTGATGTAAAAAAATAAAAATAAGACATCATATTGTACATGACAATCTCTTTCTAATGAAGATAGAACCAGCCCTGTACCTCAAATGGATCCAGAGATCTCCCCATTCAATGCTCCAATTGATCTGCTAGATTGTCTTCAGGCTGGTAGCTCAGGGGTGTGTCCATTCTTGGGGTGGGGTGTGCTTTCTCAAGGGGTTGTGTTCTTTCTCAGGAGGGTATGCCTTTTCTCTTGTAGCTCTCTACCTGTAACTGTCACAGCTTCAAGCAGTGCATATGGCTGAGCACAGTTGAAGGTGGACGTGCACATAACTATACAGATTAAACACCAGAAGATGCCATTATGATGAAGTAAAAAGTATACTGCATCTCACAAATGGTGGATGTTGATAACTGTCACAGCTCAGAGGCCGTAAACTTTCTCAAGTCCATGTCCTTTCTGCTACAGCTCTCTACCGCTAACTATCACAGCTTCATATAGTAAATGTGGCTTGGCATGGTTGAAGGATGAAACTGAGCATGTGTGACCACCTCAGTAGGTGGACGTGCACAGTATTATACAAATTAAACACCAGAAGATGCCATTATGATGAAGTAAAAAGTATACTGCGTCTCACAAATGGAGGATTTTTATAACAGAAAGTAAAGTAGTTACAAAAGGAACTTGTTTTTCATGCTGAATTATATTAAAATAACAATTTATAGTGGCACAATCCTTTTAAGAAACAGAAATCAGGAATCAATTTATGCACGATGGACACTAAGGCGTATGTGTGATTAATAAAATATGTGGTATGTGAGCAGTAGCTGTCCACATGCTTCACTCTGTAGAGGGCCCAGTTGGGGGACATTCTGTTTCTCTTTTTATCTTGCCATTCTCCTTGACCATTGTCTGTGAGATATGGTTCCAGTGCAGATATTTATTGTATATACAGCATCTGATCGTTTAGTGTCAAATAGTGTTGAGATATGGTAAATTATCCATAAAGTGCAGGAAAATAATATATGCAGTGTCCAGATAAGTTCCGTCATACATTTGTTACGCTGGCGGTCCATGTCCACAACTGTGCCGCTTTCCCAGTTGCCTGTTTCTTGGTGCTCATTCTTGGCTGCCTGCCCTGAATTTAGATTGCTTTCTGGCAAACTTACAAATGCTGTCTGCCCTGGCCTCAGATTTCTTTCTCATATACTGCCGTGCGCTGCCTGTCCCAACTTTGGCCTGTCTCCTGACTACGCTTATTGCCTGACTCCTCTGAGTTTTATACCGTTATCTCTGATCCCTGTGGGTCAGCTGTCAACTACACCAGGACTACTCCAGGAGGTAGTGGCCTGTTTAGTTCCCTGCAGCGAAGTCCAGATCCCTGTATAGGGGTTAAAGAGTAAAAACCAGGGGACCACCAGGACAACGCTCTTAGGTTTAGCCTGAAGCCAAACCGGTTAGCTGGCACAGTGGGTCCACACTTACTGTCTGTTATAACAGTATCCAGATAAATAGTTTATGTGCCTCCAAAATGGAGTGTATATATAGCTTCCAGATAAATATTGCATAAACTATCCATAGGAACTCCGGCAGGCTGTTGCGGCGGGTCGTACTTTTATTTTGGCCGTCTCTTGGCATGTTTGCCGTGCTGCTGCCGGAACTCCGACTTGCCCCATCACAGTCAATGGGGCCGGAGCGGCAGTCCGGAGACACGCGTGTGCTAGTGGCAGCACGGATACAACAGGCTGTTCACCCGCCGGAACAGCCTGCCGGAGTTCCTTGCCGCTAGTGTGAAACTAGCCTAACACATATAGCATCCAGATAAATAATGTGCATAACACCCAAATAGATAATGCATAAAGAGTCTGCATAAACAGCACATGCAAAGTCTAGATCATCTAGATAGGGCTCATAGCATTCAGACAGCTCACTATGTGTAATAGTAGAAAGATATATGTTCAGTTTTTTAACAACTAAAGGCACAATGCTAGTCAAACAAATATAAAACACCAGCATGTAAGAGATCAGGTCACCAGAACAAATTATAATATTGAAATTGGTCATATAATATATTGTAATTTATTCAGATGACCCACTTCATATAGATCGGTGCTCAATCTCTTGCTTGATAGGTACAGAATAATATTTGAATGTATAAAAGTTAATAAGACACCATTTTCTGCCTTGTTCTTATTCCTTTTATGTCACCCAGAAAAAACCTATATTGTGTTCTTCACCGTATAATAAGGAGTGAGCGCAACTTTGTGATTTCCAAGAGCAGAGAATAAATGCTGGAAGAATGTAATTCATTCCGAGTTCCCTGATCAGAAAGGTTCTGCTTAAACTATTTCCCCCCTAAAGGTAGTTGTTGAGTGATTTTCAACCTTGAAATCACTCTCGGTATCCAGTTATTCCATATGGTACAACCTGTATTAAAAGAATAGAGTGAATTCTGTCATTGTAATTGCTACATACGTAATTTAAAGTTGAGGTGAATGGATGACTGGCTTTAAAGCAACAAAATCATACAATATTTGTCTGGTTACATTTAGGAACACAACTGGTTCCCGTGCTTAATCTGGTGGTAAGTAGTTATTATAATTATCAGCTGTGATAAGTATTGTTAGGGATACTGTATATTGTGGCCTATATTGTAAACTTTTAATAGGGTTGTCTGGTACATCTGGAAACCCAGGTCCCATACACCCAGGTCCCATACACTGATCAGCAAGGCCAATTCTAGGTTCTTTCCTGCTCGGGGCAAAAATTTAAATGGCACCTCACCCCCCAGCCCCTACTGCTACAGCTTTTGGATGAACAGTACATTCTTCACTATCAAACATACAAGAGAACACAGTGCTACATACCTCTCATATCCAGTGACGTTTCCTGTGATGTAGAAGTTCTCTTTCCTCATCTTCTCCACTAGGAGCAGACCGTCATGAGGCGTTCTTTCAGCCATGTCTTGTCTCTACACAGTTTACCCCACAGATAAATGCAACTTTAGTCTCTAGATCATAATAAACAAGGCAAAAAATACTGATTTCTCTGTGGCACTACTTCAGGAGAAATATAGTATTATAGTCAGTAGGATTTATTAGGAACTAGAAGTTAGGAATATCTGGGACAAGTTCAAAAGTCCCAACACCCTTACAGACTTAAAGGGGTTGCTCAGATTTTTGGACTTTTTTAAATGTCAACCTCAGCCTGCTGTACCTGTTGGAAAATAAAAATGAAAATTCCGGGTCTCTGTCTCCATTCAGTAGTCTTCATGTCCTAGTTCTGTAAACATCCACACAGACTGGGTCATGTGCACTTCTGCAGCACATGATTGGACACATGACCTAGCAGTGACGTGCCACTTGGGGACATGTTACCTCTGAGGCCAATCATTGGCAGCAGCAGTTTTTTTTACCCAGTGTGTCGAGAAGTTTACAGGATGAGGACTGGAGGAGTGCTGAAGGGAGCTAGAAATTGAGCAACAGGGTTCAGGTGAGTGTGATCTTTTCAACAGGCACAACAGGCTGGGGTTGAGAGTGAAAAAGTTAAAAAAGCTGAGCAATCCTTTAAAGAACATTTCTGTACATTTGTGTGGGTGGTAGTTAACACACGAGCCGCGCTTTCACCATCAGCAGCAGTTTTTTAACCCCTTAAAAATGTAAATCAATTGCGATTGTGGTTGTTTTTTTCAAAGGAAATGGGAAATTTTCCTCCATTGAAGTGGATAGTTTGTTTTGGGAAAATAATTAAGAAATAAAAACTTGGTTCCACAAAGAAAAAATTTGGTTTATTTATTATTAATCTTGAAAGTTAACTTGCCTTAAATTGTAACTGTCATTTCGGTTTAAGGGGTCTTCTATTAAAGCTGTAACTGAGTGTCAATAAGGAGCGTCTGATTTCAGTCTTTAGTGTTTTATTGAGCACTAAAGATGCCGGTGTAACGAGGCAGATGTGATAGTTCAACCACAACCATAGTTCAACATCCAGAGGCTGCTAGTTGTTACACACGGGCATCTTCAGAGCACAGTAGGACTCTGAAGACAGACTAACACTGTTAGAGCTTTGCTAAGAAAACTCCCTGTTGTGTAGTAGAAATAAACATCTATCCCTAATAAAGTCAACACCTCAAAGGGCTTTATGATGTTTTTTACAGACCCCACAACGTGGCCAGACCCACAGTGGTGATCATATTTACCTGATCCCCACCACTGGGTTCCAGCTTCATAGCACCCCGCTGTTTCTGCAGGTCCCAGGCCTTCCTGCGTCAACATCTGTTTGTTCGCAGGTCACGTGACCGCTGCAGCCAATGACTTGCCACAGAAGTGACCCTGTAACATGGTACATGGGTGGCACTTCACCACTGTGGCCAGTCATTGGTCTCAGCGGTCACATGTCATGTCAAATCGGATGCTGACATTGGGAGACCCAGGATCTGCAGAGTCGGGGGGGAGGAGGCAACGAAGCCAGAACCCAGCAGCGGGGAACAGATAGCTATGATCTGGCCACACTGTTGGGTTTATAAAAATCATCGTAAAGGTGAACAATCCCTTGAACGTAGGCTATTTTTTATTTTCTTCTAACAATTGTAAAATAATGAACTGAATTAGCTTCTGTATTCATGATTAAACCTTAAAAACTGTTACTGAAACAGTGAAATCTCAAAAACTATTGTGTTGCGCAGTGAGTTGCTGAAAGCCTTGTCATTTTGTTTGCTAGGTTTCATTTATATGAACCACAAATATGCCAATGTCCTCTGAAGACCCTTCATCCTCACCATCAGCCATATTCTACTTCACATTTATAGATATGTCATAATTGCTGGTAGTTTTTGTGTTATCTCTTTGGCAGAGCACCATGTCTGATTTCATTAAATCTGAATTTATTATTTGAGTTTCTTTTGTATGCGTTTTTCCTCTTGACCCTATTATCGCGTCGAGATAAATCGCCACGTTATGTAACCCTGTATACTGTTGGTCTCTATGTTTTCCCATCAAGCTCAAACGCTTGTTGCATTTTGGCAGCTTTCCAAACTGCTCAATGTTATTGCTGCTCCTCCACGCTGCCACCAGCTCAGTGTTTTAAAACCTGCTCTCCGGGGTGTCCATCTCTTTATTGACTGCCTTGTATAATTTTTATAAACCAATTTCAGAAATACTTAGCCTCTTGCTGTAAATACCGTAATGTTGCTTACAGATTCAAAAATACGCTGATTACGACTCTCCCAGTTTTGCATTATGTATAAAGTAATCCTCTTTTTGAATGAAATGATACTTATTTAGATTGTTCTCCCCGAAGCAGTTACTTGATTTCTGCACAATTGCCAGGAGGAGCCGAGTGCACTATAGCAGTTAGGAAACAGACCATTGTGCTTCCATAAACACATTTATTATAATTTGCTCTTCTCCTTTGTACTTTTGAATCATTTGACTTTAATGTATTTTATTTGCCTGCACTGAGCTTTAATGAATGACGACTTGGCATTATTTAACCATGAGATTCAAATTACAACGGAGTATCATCCAAAAATTACATTGCCTGAGAAATAGAAGCTCTTTCCCCCATTTTTCTGGAAACCTTTGCAAGGATTTGTTCATATATCATTTATGACTAGAAAAGCTGCATAATCAATGTTTTATACCTCGTACACACAGATTACTTAAATAGACAAGAGCTTTATTAATGTAAATGCATCTCTCTGGGAAATAACAAAACCTTTTTTTTCTAATGCTGTCAACTTAAGAGAGGAAAGGTTGAAAGAAAGAGATATGTATCTTAGAATATAGTCGCCTTGCAGTTGTGCGGCATGTATACTCCCTGGAAAGGTTACTTTCACACTAGCGGCACGGACCTCTGGCAGGGTGTTCCATCGGGTGAACAGCCTGTCGGATCCGTCCTGCCGCTAGTGACCGCGTGCCCCTGTACTGCCCCCGGATTGTGCATACGTCTTCCACAATTTACTCAAGCATCTAACCATATAGGTTAGGCCAAATGGTAAACACTGGTATGAACCAATAGATGGCGGTTCCCCAGTGACACACTGAGTTTCCACAATGCGTGGAAAAAGATGTGATATTGACAATACTACATCCGCAATCGGACAACTATATCACATCTTAAATTATCTACTCATCCATAGTGTGGACTCCCAGGGTTGTGGTCAGACATCCATAAATGCGTCCTCAATAGGATACATCAGAAGCACGTATTTCTCTGTGCTTGGGCCACCCGTCAAATGACAGTCGTAGTACAATCGACAAGTACAATCACCATCCAAAAACACACTTGATAGTCAGATGATATAAGTGAGAAATATGCGGACAGTGGAAGACCGCAGATCCTATGTGCCCATTATGCTGCCGCCCTAATAGCACCTGAGACACCTCTATTATTATTTGTATGTCTGGTCTTAAAGACTAATACATTAATGGACATTATTTGTATACTGATTTTGAGGACTTTATCCCACTTTTTAAGTAATATTGATTAAACATTGTAATTTTAGGAGTTAGCTTTTTCTTCATGCTGGACTTAGTACCTCATAGTAGCCCGCAGCCTGTTAATAATCATATGTTTCATCCTGTTGTCCGATGCTGCATAAGTTCAAAAAATTCCGTTTTATTCTGCATCAACGCTATAGTGCCGGCCAGCTTTAAGTCAAGGGGGCAGCGGCCTCCTTGCTTCAAGTCACGGTAACCACACCCCCTTACCGTCCCTTCTTGCCTGAGAGTGACAACCATTCCCCAAGTCTCGCGCATGCGCATTGCGTCCGCTCTCCTCAGCCAGATCCTGCGCATGCGCACTAGGTATAACCTGATGCGCCCGTGCGGACTCCTGGCAGCTGCCTCGTTGAGCGAAGTGCGCATGTGCCGTCCAGCGCACGTTGCTCAAACCTGCCTTGACCGCCCTATTGCAGCCATCCTCTCACAGCCACACGGGATCTGGCTGAGGGAGCGGACGATTTCGGAGGCGGCGCTGAGGTGAGGGAGGCGGCGATGAGGTGAGGTAGGCGGCTCTATTGAAAGGGAGGGCGTTGATTTCTAGTCGGAAGGCGGTGCTGGGTACCAGACGGAGATGGCTGCAGCCAGGCAGCCGGCATTATGAGACGTCCCCTTGGACACATTTGGTACGTGAGTGACAGGTTATTAAAACCTGTTTTATATGCTAATAGAGCCACAGGCGCATTTAATAAGGTCAGTTTGGGATTCAGGGTATTAGTAGGGACCTGGCCATATGTTTAGGTTATAGGCCTTAAATATCATGACAGAATCCCTTTAAGACTGCACCACTCACTCCACTTTTGAAAAATGGTTGTGAAAGTAGGTGTGGCTAGCATTACCATGCTTATTTAAAGGGGTTTCCTAGGATTACTGCCCTTATATACATCTACTTAATGCTTTTTTCCTTTTTTTAATTTTGACTCTCCTCCATTTTCACGAGGTAAACCAATCTCTCAGGTTTGCACTTCCTGTTGCTGTATCCAACCAAACCCATGATGCACTTCTCCTTCCTCTGCCGCAGCTTCAGCACCGCCCCTAACAATACCTAGCTAGTTTATAGCTCCTCCTACCCAGCTAGTTACATAGATAATCCCCTATACCACCCCAACTATAGACATAACATCACATTAAGTAAGAAAAAGCTGCATGGACATGGTCATGTGACCACAGCCCAGAACAGAAGATAGGAGGAATAAAAGTAAAATAAATACATTACAAAATTTTAGCAACCTTCATATATGATTATGTTAAAGGATCCAGATATCCCTTTATCTCTGACCACAGAAACTCCAAGCCGCTGAAGAAGGTCCCTATGGACTGAAACGTCCGGCTCATATATGGATAGTGGCTACGCAGCATTTAATTTCCTATAAACTAGATCATAAAGCTCTTATAGTGAAAATCACTAAATAAAATGACCTTCAAATTGCAAAGAATATTCTGTGTGCCGCAAATTTATACTATTATAATATATATATATATATATATATATGTTAAAGGATGTTGATGCGAAATGGGAAACCCCATTAAGCCAAATTTATCAACTGTGACTTTTAAAAAAGACTCAAAAATTATCACAATTTTATTTCACTAAATGGTGGCATAGTACATGGAGTAACATCTCAAGACAGAAGTGTTAGAGTCTTAAAGATACACCAAAGGAGCCTTAGAGAGTTTTAACGATACGCCAAATGTATCAAGCATCGTGCAACTTTTGATAGATTTGTCACAAATTGCAGTAATTCAGACTCCGGAAAATCGATTCTAAATATTCTCCTTATATTTGCCCCATTGAGTATTTTTTTAGGATGTATTTATCATCATGAATATTATGTCCTGATTTTGCATATATGGTAAGTTTTCTGTGATTTTGTGCACTGCTATGTGTTCAGTTGGCACTGGGGGTGTTACCTCTTCATTTGCATATACATGTCATGTGTTTAGGATGAAGTGCAGGTAGCGTGAAACGCTTGTTACCTGTGTCCTTTCATTGTATCTACTAGAGATGAGTGAAGTTTTCAAAAATTTGATTTGGCTGCTTTGCTGAACTTTGACAAGAAATTTGATTTGTTCCGTTACGTCGGAACAAATTGCATTCCATTGTATGGAGGGGGCGCAATGGCGGCGAGCGGTGACCGTGCCGCCTCCATCTTTTAACCCCTCAGATGCCACGTTCAATGCTGAAGAGTCACATTCAGGCTATCAAGGGGTTAATCAGGGGTTAATCCTAAAAAAATATATACACAGCTCATCCATTTGATCATGGAGAGGCCGCGAGCAGACCTATGATGTTATCATGTCCTCACGTGATGACATCACAGGTCCGTGCGAAAGAATTGGTGCTTTTCTTCAATCAATCAATCAAGATGTCCATGATGGCCTCTCTGTGATCAAATTAATGTGGTATGTTATTTATTTATTTTTACCGCCATTTCAGGAAAAATTGATTTGTTACCATGAAGCGTCAGGAAATTGGGATTTCTGGCAATCAAGCTTTTCCTGAAATTCGGATCGAATTCTACTTCGATAGTAACATAGTTTATAAGGCTAAAAAAACACTAGTATTTGGAGGGCGGGTTGTATTATTATTTTTTTTACTTTTTTGTCACAAGGGTCATTAGTCCATGCCACATCCTGATATTTTTCCTCTATAGTTTCCTTCTAAACATACCGTATACTGTATTTCTTGTATTTGTTAGTTATAGCGTACAGCATACTGTACGTAGGAAGTGCCACTTTAGCATCTCCAGAACATTGTTATGCAGGCTTCTTGAGATAATTACATTGTATGCAGGTTACATAATGATGCTGCTCTCTTTTACATAATAACACCACATTTTAACTGGTTAGTGAGCAGCAGTTGAATAGAAGACATGGGATAAAATAAAGCTTTATGTATTCTGTATGTGTAGTAGACATACTTTGATTTCTATGATGAGTCCTCCTTACTGTTCATTCCCAGATGCTAGTTATCCTTCTTATCAGTAACAATAATAATCTCAATGCTACTTGAAAATCTCCTATAGTTTTGAAACCTTTATTTTTATTGTATTTTATATATAAGATGTAACACTATCCTTTACTACTGCCCAATGTTAAAAAAAACTTCAAACCAGAAGTGAGGAACTAACATGGAGTATGGAGCACCAAATAAAATTATTGGCATTATGAGGATGATTCTTCCCTAAATAGGTTAATTATATATTGATATTTTATTTAAGTCTCCTGAGCCATATGAAATCTCTGGTAAATGTTAATAACTGCAGTTATGCTGAGAAATAAAGTTAATAATGCAGAAATATACAGATGGTTATGTATTTCAATCGGTATGAACAGAATCTAGAAAATAGCTATTTTTTATCTATCTATCTATATTCTATCTATTTTCATTCTATCTATATCTAAGACTATTGATCAATTGACTGACAAATCTTTTTATTTCTTTCTTTCTTTCTTTCATCATCTATCTAGATCTGTTGATTGTTCTGTCTAGGAACTGATCAGAATAAGAGTTCATTCACATGGCTGTTGTCTGGCCGTGTCCGTATTGCAGGTCCGCAATATACGGGCACTAGCCGTGTACACCCTGCATCACAGATGCGGACCCATTCACTTGAAGGTCAGTGCGGCACTGCAAAAAAATAGAACATGTTATCTTATTTTTTTTGCAATGCGGACGGATCACGGACCCATTCAAATTGAATGGCTCTGGATCCGTTGCAGCAGCTGCACGGATGGTGCCCGTGCATCCGAGACAGCAAATTGCGGCCCCCAGTGTACGGAGTGGCCGGACAACGGCTGTGTGCATGAGCCCTAAAATTTCTACATGCCTCACTGTTGAATTTCATTGTGGCTGCCTTCAAAGTCCCCTTGGGAAGCTATGCCCTGGTCTGCACACAAAGCAATTTTGGATCTGGTTTCGTGGCATGACGCTGCTTTTTGATTACCTTGGATGCCATTAATGTAATAAAAATGCCTTCATTTCAATATTTCCTTTATCTTTGGGAACAGAAAATAATTGGGGGCTAGATCCGGTGAACAGCTAAAAGCTCCCTCAGGTGTGAGCAGGTGTGTTGTTGTGGTGCAAGAGCCACTAGTTCGTGAAAAAATTTGGGTTGTTTCTGTCTTACTTTTTCATGCATCTTTTTCAGCACTTCCAAATAGTACACATTGTCAACTGTTTCACCAGTTGGTACAAATTCATAGTGAACAGTCCCTCATCCCCAACGTTGTTTTAACTTTTGATTTGAGCTGGTAGAACTTTTATGGTGGGAAAGATTTGGCCGTTTTCCACAGCTGTTTCGAGATGATTGCCCCTCATCAGTGCAAAGAAGAGAGTATTGGCTTAACTTGGTGAGAGGCCTGGTCTAAGGTGCTATCCCCAAGGAGAGACAATCCCCCCCAAATCACCTGTGATTACAGGGACCAAAACACCATCTTGTCTCTTCTAAAGGTCTTGGCAAATTTCAACTCTCCTTTGCTTGTTTTCATTGTCGAGTATCTTGGGAACCATTGTAGCACACACTTTCCTCATGCAAAGATGTTCCTCTCTGTCGATGTCCACTTGTTCAGCTATGCCCCTGACTGTCAGCTGAGGATTTTCACTCACAGCTTGACTAACTTTTGCAATGTTTTCATCAGTTTTGCTTGTTGGCTGTCCCCATCTCTCTTCATTAGTAACACTATCTCTATCCTTAGAACAATCTACCTTTAATTATATATTTATCTATTTTCATTCGGTCTATCTATTTATCTATCTATTATTATAAAATAGCACTGAGATTTCCATGCCATCATCTCCACATTGTAAAACGATCTTCTGGACTAATCTTATTTCATGCAAATCACTTCTGCAACGCGAGTGTAAAATTACTAAAAGACTTTGGCAGTGTACACAACCCAACATAATATTATCTTGTATCATATTCATTTTTACTGTGGAAAAATCAGCCAGATCATGAACTGCAATGCTTCAGATTCTTTTATATCACGTATGAATGCCCCAGAACAGGCATGTAGAGTTCTGCTCCATCAGAATTGATATTCAAACAAAGATTTTGCTTTTAAATGAGTGAGCTAATGGATTTTGAACAGAAAGAGAAGCGAAGTGCGCGTTATAATTACGAGAACGTGTCATAGATTGATCATTCAAGTTAATTATGGATAGTCGGGTAGAACGAAGTATTTATTGTCCCTGCTTGGTCAATTCATTGTGAAACTTATTATTATTTTTTCCTTCAGCCCAGTAATGGATTCTGTGTATAATGTATCTGCATTTTGAATGTTAACTTAGAAGCAGGGATGTTAAGGCAACACAAATAACACTGTGGCTGTCTCTGCTGATATCCTTTACAATCAGCTATCGGGTTTTGCTCTCTGACTCTTTGTCAGATTTAGCTGCAGTTGGCCCTCTCGAAAGCAGAAAAAAACACTGTAATCCTCAAGATGAAAATCAAACGTGACAACAAGCCTTTTTTTTATAGGCAAGTTATTTCCCGACCAAGTTTGCACTTTTTTTTTTTTTTTTTTCTTCTTTCTTTCTGTTTCCGTTTGGTGGCTAAATGTCAAAAAGTCATTTTAAAGCCAAGCATCGAGCTTTGTATTGGTTGAAAGTGCACTGTTTGCAAGATAGACAAGAAGAAAGTAAACTAATTAAAGCAATTAAGATAACTTGAGAGATATAGCTATAAATTAATTGACTGGAATGCTAAATCTACGTTATGTCTGCTGGTGAATAAGCTGGATGAGATGGCTACTTATCTCTACTGGAATTTTGAAATCTTTTATTTCCCCCCTGCAGGAAGCCATTTCTCGAACAAAATGAGAAATGGACTTAACGCATTAAACTTTGTCCTGCTGATGTATCACATTTATGGCAATGATTTACTTTCTTCTCATCTTGAGAACTGCTGTAATATGTGGGGATGTCACCTAATAATGTGAGGGCACAATAAAGCAGTACATTTCAACATTAAAGCAATTATAATAAAATAGAATTTGGGAGACCTCTCGGGCAGGGTCCTTTTTCCCTGTATACCAGTCTGTCATTAAGTTTGTCTATGCTTATTATACTAGTTTTCATTT
Organism: Bufo gargarizans; assembly: GCF_014858855.1. Classification (NCBI taxonomy): domain Eukaryota; kingdom Metazoa; phylum Chordata; class Amphibia; order Anura; family Bufonidae; genus Bufo; species Bufo gargarizans. The sequence continues at coordinate 615,634,403 of NC_058082.1, read as the reverse complement.
TATATGATATATTGTGTATCCCTTTTACATATTTACTACATCCTGGATTTAGTGACACTTTAAATCAAGTTAAAATAAAAAAAAATTGATGATTTTTTTGTGTACACAGGAATATAGGATTGGTAGATTCTTTGGTTTTAGGTCTAACACCTTCATATTGGTATAATAAATTATGCCTTCCTGTGACATGCATTTAGGAAGGTATTGTAATGAACAATTTGTTTTTAGGTTTTGGGCTAGACCTAAGGGAGTTATCCTGGATATCTCTTTGAGTCCCAGGATAGTTGAGGGCTGACCCATAGGTGGTCAGAGACACTGGTGCGAAGCATCAAGAGATCAGACAACACTCATGGTCAGGAAACAGGCAGAGGTCAGAGCAAGCAGAGTCCTTGCAAATCAATAAGACAAAGCTGAGGTCAGGAAGGGAAACAATGGATCAATATAGTAAACAGGTAATGGTCAGGGCAGACAACCATGGAACAGAGTCGATAAACAGGCCGAGGTTCAGTACACAGGCAGACAGACAGAAAGTACACCTTCACTGCTAAACAAGAAAGCTGGAGACCTAAACCTCAGACATTTCTCCCTTGGGAAAGGTGCCTTAAGTACCCTATAAGAGAAGCCTTGTAGCCTGGAACAGGGTGCATCTTCCAGCGTGGAACACAGGACTTTGTTGTCTGTCCCTTCTGCTGGAAGGCTTAGGAGACCCAACAGGAATCGGCCGTTGGGCAAGGGCTAGGTGAGTCATGTGGCTCCTGTACATACCCCATATATCAGGATGGCAGTGAGCACAAAGCACCACCATGACAGTGATGGAGAACTGGGGTACACCATTTTAGTGATCACTGGAGGTCCCATTAGCCAGATATCCATTATTCTAACATTTATGATGGTGTTCCTAGGGCTTTTCTCCAAGAGAACACTGCTCGTTGCCATCATGGCTACAGACAGTTTCCATCTGCATACATAAATGGTGTAGTTCTGTAGTAACCTTCTATGCCATGTTAGATCGCTGGGTTTCTAACTCAGAGACACTTGCTTATGAATGGTCCGGTGGCTGAGCCTGATGACCAGTATTCCATTCAAAGTCTATGTCGAAGATAGACAAGTGATAAACTTGGATATCTTTGGTAGTTCCATAGAGATGGAGTGGCAGCATTCATACTGACCCTACCTCTCTATTCATATACAGGCAAAAGACCTGAATGGCGGTACCCTAGCAGTTATCTCTTCTTTAACAGGTGGGAGTATAACTTGTTCAAACTGATATACTCCTTTAGAATACTGTATTTTTCACCCTATAAGACACACTTTTTCCCCCAAAAAGTGGGGGGAAATGGCAGTGCGTCTTATGGGGCAAATGCTGCAGTTTGCACTGATACACCCTGCCGACCGCATGCTGCACAGTGTGGTCGGCGGGTGTATCAGTGGGGAGGTAGGAGGGTCTGGGGGCCGACATCTAGTTTTGAATGGCAGCAGGGCCCGGTGCAGTCACTGTATTCTATTGCACCGGTCCCCGCTCACTGTATTAATCCTATCTATAACTGTAGGCATTGTTTAACTATAATCTTCAATACAATCCATTAATCTTCACTTACTAACTGGAGACCAGTTCTAAACAGAAACAAACGGTAGAAAAGCAGGTCCAGGGTGTCTTACAAAACTTAAATTCAGAATTTTGATTGCCGCAAAATGTAAAGATCTATAACTGAAACTGGTGAAGCCTGGTGTTAGTGTTGCATTACTGTATGCTATGCGCATCCACAGCACAGGAACTCAATGACACAGAAAACTGGTACTTTATTCTTTGTTGTACCTACCATGAAGAGAATAGGTCAAAATGAAGGAATCTGTTGAATAGTGATGATGAACAATTGGACACAGAAAATCCAGTTGTTGATTGTTTAACTTGTAAATTAATAGTTATCAGGTTACTTTAAAGCAGTTAGTCAGTTATTACTAGCTGAACATGTGACGGTAACATTTTCCGAGAGAAGCGCCAACACGAAAGTCAGCGGACCTGTATGTAAACATGAATTATGCATATTAAACTATCATCAGTGTCGACAGACTTATAATACATATTACTAGGTGCTTATGTGTGCTGTTACCATCACATGTGCAGCTAGTAATATAAATTGTCCGATCCCTATAAGCAATTATAGTGGCTTCAAGATTAAGCGGTCCGTAATATAGAACCTTATGGCGCTCCAGCTGCCTACTAAGTTTATATGGTGATTATTTGAAGGTTATTGTCTTAAAATAAAACTAAGGGTTTGATATTTTTTGCAGAAAAAAATCCTAACCACTCTGTATGTGTCTGTTAGTGTTGAGCAAATTGAAGTATCCAAACTGTACTTCGATCTGAATTACAGGAAAAATTTGATTTGTCACAAAGCCAAATTTCCTAGCGCTTTGTGGTAACAAATCAATTTTTCTTGAAATGGTGGCTGAAAATAAAATAATTACTCCTCTCATCCACTTGCTAGCGTAGAGGCCGTCCACTCCCATTTTGATTGAAACCCCCCCACCAAAGTACCTGTGAAGAGTGTGATGACCTTACCAGGTGATCACACTAGGCGTGACGTCATCATCAGTGATTGCAGCACTCTGCGCACCCAACGTAATCACGTGGTGATGTCATCACGCTTGCTGCAGGTACTTTGATGGGTTATCTTCAATCAAGACGGGAGTGGCCGGCCTCTCCGCAAGCAAGTGGATGAGGTGAGTATTATTATTTTTTAGATCCTGATTAACCCCTGAAAGGCTTAATATGAGTCACAGATTCCACGATCAGCGTTGAACACAGCATCTGAGAGGTTATGTGACGTCGGGGAACGCAAATCTGATTTCTTGTCAAAGTCCATCGATGCAGCCAAATCGGATTTCTCAAAACTTAGCTCATCTGTAGTGTCTGGCATTGCTGTTCAGCCCCATTCACTTGAATGGACCTAAGCTATAATGTCATTCACAGTCCATTTTTGTAGGAGGGAGCAGACCCTTTCTTCTATTTTCAGTCTAACCTATCAAGGTTGTTAGAGTCCCTAATAAATAATTACTATCAAATGCTTTAGTTTTCCTTCAAGAAAAAGTGTTGATGTGATCTTTATAGTTAGTTTAGTATATATTAACATTGGTTCTTTGAAGGTTGCATATTCTGTGGCTATTACAAGGGTTATCTTTGTAGATGGGATGATAAGCTGCTGTTGTAAAAAAAAAAAAAAAAAGCATCTTTTTAAAGCTGTTTTGCTTCAGATTAATGGATATGACATTTTTTAATAGATTAATGTATCAGTCTTATAAATGAATTGTAGAGCACAAGGATCCAAGAAGATTCTTCATCCATCTGACCTGTGCAGAAGCGACTTCTTGGTTGATTTATTCCCGAAGGACAACATGCTTAATAATCATTCCAACTTATCCTTGTCTTTTATTTCCTAACAAGCCTTTCTTCAATGCAGGGATGTTATATGTTATACCGATTTTTTTTATTTATTTACAGTTTCCAATATAACGCCACGATATTCCACAGTGCTTTCATCATCATTCACATCGCCTCTGTCCCCAATGATAAACCAATGACAGAAAACGGCATAAACACTCAAAGAAAGAAATGTAGTCAATTCTATAATTTCCACAGGAATCCAAAGCTGTACATATGAGTAATGTTTTACTTTCATGATGGGTATAAAATATAGCTCAGATACATGAAGAAACAATGCACAAATCAAAAAGTAAGACTGTTCATACTACAGAATTTTTCAGATGGATTTCAGGATGTATTCTGTGCAGAAACCCATGTAAAATTTGCATCAAATCCATGCCCTCATTGTTTCCAATAGGAGTCCACGTTTTTGTTCATATGGCCGTAGATATCATTCCGTGTGGATGTAAAATCCACATCAAGAAGTGACATGACGTTGAATCCACGAGGAAACTTTTGCGAGTTTCATCACATGCAGATTATTCTCATTGAATGGGACTTATCCGTATATAGACCCTCAATAGTACAAAACCACAGCAGAAACCCAAGGGGCACATGGATTCACCACTAAGGCTACTTTCACACTTGCGCTTGATCGGATCCGTTCTGAACGGATCCGATCATATTAATGCAGACGGAGGCTCCGTTCAGTACGGATCCGTCTGCATTAATAACTTAGAAAAAATTCTAAGTGTGAAAGCAGCCTGAGCGGATCCGTTCAGACTTTCAATGTAAAGTCAATGGGGGACGGATCCGCTTGAAGATTGAGCCATATGGTGACATCTTCAAGCGGATCCGTTCCCATTGACTTACATTGTAAGTCTGAACGGATCCGCTCGCCTCTGCGCGGCCAGGTGGACAGCTGAACGCTGCAAGCAGCGTTCAGCTGTCCGCCTGTCCGTGCGGAGGCGAGCGGAGCGGAGGCTGAACGCCGCCAGACTGATGCAGTCTGAGCGGATCCACTCCATTCAGACTGCATCAGGGCTGGACGGAGGCGTTTGGGTCCGCTCGTGAGCTCCTTCAAACGGAGCTCACGAACGGACCCATGAACGCTAGTGTGAAAGTAGCCTAAAATAGTCTGCTTATGTTGGAAATTATGAAGTACACAATTAAAACAATAAAGTAGTATGCAAACAGCAACGTAAAAATGACATTGTATAATAAAATCTAGGCCACTATTATAAAAATATAACATTTTTAAATTTGAAAAATGTCTGTATACACCGTATATGCTCATAGGAGCCTGTCCAGACTAACCAAAAGGAAAAGATCCTCCACATTTGTTTCATGCTCATCTATTTTCGTAAGTCTTAAAACGCTGAATGGACTGGTGTGCACAAATTGCTCTTCAGTCATTTGGGGCTGTGTGCAGAGTAGGTCCCAAAGGTGGAACCCATACTTGTTGGACAATTAAGGGATATCCTATCAATATGTCATAAATGTCCCCAATGAGATTACCCCTTTAATAACCAACATAAAAATGTATAAATAAAGGCATACAGTTGTGTTTTTCCAGTAGAAGCACCTTACCTCTTGACAGGTGCAGTCCAACGTAATGCCGAACTGCCATGGAAATAAATTGATCTAAAGGTGCCATTCTTACCATGATTGTTCTTGTATTCCTATTTTTGTGAAATAAGGATTTTTTTATGTATTTTTTATTTTTCAACCTTATTTTGTTAAATTATTCTAATTAGTGATGAGCAAAGTTATCGAAAATTTGATTCGGCTGTTTCTTAAAATTTCACACAGAAAAACCCATTAGTTACAAATTATTCCGTCACAAATTGCATTCCATTGTATATAGCAGGCACAATGATGGGGAACGACGATTGTGCCACCCCCATCATTGAGCCCCTCAGATGCCATGTTTAACGTTGATTGCGGCATCTGACATTAAAATTAAAATTGAGTTTAATCAAGGTAAAGAAAAGTGCATGCTCACCTTATCCATTTGCTCACGGAGAGTCCGTCGTGGCCATCTTGATTGAAGAAACCGCACAAAATATTGCATGGTGGGAAAATAAAAAAAATCGTGCAAAATCTTGTGCTCGGTGCTGTGTGACAACACCACGTCATCATGCTGGCCGGACGCGGTGACATAATCACTGGTGACATCACTGCACCCGGCCAATGCGCTGACGTGGTGATGTCACACAGCACGGAGCACAAGATTTAGTGCAGCAGCTTTAATCAAGATGGCCACGACTGACTCTTTGAAAGCAAATGGTTGAGGTATGTATTATTTTTTTACTGCTTTTTCAGGTAAAATTTATGAACTTACAAAACATCAATATGTGGCTTTTTTATGACCGTAAGACCAATTTTTCCCTTTTGACTTAAGTTAGTGGAACACTTCATAGATTGAAATTAATATGGCATGCAGACAGGTCTAGCCTACCCTACATGGCCATGATGGATGTAGAACAAGATGATTAGTGTTAAACTTTCGCTCTTTGTCCTCTATTGGGAATGTCTTTTGCACCTTCGTATCTCTAAGGCTGTTGTGCAATCAACAATTACTTGCTTCACTGCTCTGGACCACTGTCTATTGGAATCAGTGATAGTCCATTCATTGCAGTTGTCTTCTGGCAATGCATCACTGCGGGAAAGATAACATTTAGGAGGTGGATTTTTTTTTTCTTTTGATTGACCGATACAATTAACAAGGACATATACTCCCTTCACCACCAGTGGTATGGTGGATTATAAAAATGTCTCGCACCATCTCTTTTTTTTGACAAAAGTGATGCAGTTTCTGGAAGAAAAAAAATGGAGTCATCTTTCTAATCTTGAAATCCCTTATTTAAAACCACATTTCTATGCATTCAATTACATGACTTTCTGCTCATGAGGCCAAGAAACACGATGATGTAAATACATTTTTTTTAAATAAAAATCTTTAACTTTAAAGTGTATCTGTGTAGTCTTGTGCTCAGAAATATAATGTTTCTCAAGTCTGTAGGTACAGTGAGGTATGCTACTGAAACAAAATGAGGGCTCATTACCTGAAGAGCCACACTGCTAAGTATATAGCCTGGATAAGCAGCACCTGTCATTCTTGTCAAAATATTGTAGTGCAGCAAAAGTCTCATGATATGACCTAAAAACAGTTCCAATACGGGCTCTGCTGACTGAACTAAACTCTAACAAAGCATTCATCCTACTCACGATGGCAAGTGATGTGGAGCAGAGCTGTCACGAACTGTAGAAGAGAAAGGCAGGGAGCTATTATCTAGAGAACAAAGATATGTAGAAGAGGAAAAATCATTTCTCAACATCCATCAAATGGGTCATGGAAAAGTTCAGATTATTTTTTCTGGATTGAATATTTATGGTGGAGGTAAACTAACATCCTTCCATAAAAAATTTGTCCACTTGAACACCACAATAGAGAGTAGGACCTTGTCTAGAAAAAGTCATTCATCTGTAGAGGTGAGGGTTTGATAGGAGATCAATATATATCAAGGTGGATATAGAAGGACATTTTGCACGAGGTAGACCCCACTAAAACATATGAATGGTCTCAAAAACTTTAATGGTTAAACAGTAGATCATTCTGAAATCAGTAAGGTAACAAAACAGTCATAAATAAAGCTTTACTATATGGGAAAAAGTAATGCACTTGAAAGGGGATTTTCTGATTTCTGCAAATAACGTTTCATCTTTGTCAAATGAAGACGTCTACAATTTTCGAAAATGTTTTATGAATCTATTCTTGATGATTTGTGAGATTCTGCTTGCACTGGTTTGGCACTGGGCAGTGATGCATATCCATTCATATACCATTCAATGCAATCTTCACAAAGCTCCATTATTCTATCACCAAGACCATCATTGTATCTTGTCAGAATGTAAAACCTGATTACCAATTTTGAAAAGTTTGCAGGTTCCAATAGACTGTTACCATTCTGTTCAGAATTTACCACATAGCGTTTGAAGATAATATTTGAAATGATTAAATGCGGCATGTTCTGTCTGTCGTTGTATCAGAAGAATGTTGTTCTACTCAAAAAAGGAAAAATATTCATGACAATATTGAGTCTGGAAAAAGCCTAGATGAAAATGTCATATATATTCAAAGACTGTTTGTCAATGTAGAAATATGTATCATGTAGGAACCTTTAAGCTTTCAGCTAAAATGAGTAAATACAGTACTGTGAAATGCGAATGTTAGGAACTGGATGCCTAGTAAAGCCCCTTCAGTCTCTGCCTGAAAAGTCTTGATTAATAATTTGATGATTTAAAAAAATAAAAATCCATGCATAAGGATTAGTCAGGAGGGAGTGAAAAGAGAGAGAGAGTGTCAGAGTCACATTCACGCACACAAAGGGGGGAAGGATAGTGACCACTGCACTCCACCCTCACCCCTGGACCTGCCTACTTGCCACACAAGTCCTGATGACAGGGGACAACTGGACGGCAGTCCCTAGCTTAAAATACGTGCTGGGAGGACAGACAAGACAAACAACGGATAGTGAATGGACCGAGTCAATACAGAGAGGGTGATGAAGTACAAATGGAGAAAGCAGCGAATAGTCAGGGGAAGCCCAGGTCAAATACCAGGAGAGTAAATCAGTACCAGAGGAATAAACACGAACAGGTCAGGTCACAAGCCGAAGGTCAAGCCAAGAGGTCATGTCCAGAACTAAGTGGCAAACAGAAGCGGGTCAAAAATGGGCACGGGTCAAAATCCAAATAGCACTGGGAACAAAGTAACAACTAGCCTTGGACAATGAATCACAGGCAACCTGTGGCTAGCAGGTTGCCTGTTTAAATAACAAAGAGCAGAGGTCATGTGATGTGGCCACATGACCTCCCCCCTGTGTGTAGCCGAGCGCCGAGTGGCCAGTTGAGTGTAGCTATGGGGACGAGGAACGCCGGCCGCACAGAGAGGAAGTGTGTGGACGGGCGCGCTCCACCCCCCATTACCCCGGCAACCAGGATGCCGAGCGGCTCCCTGCTTTGCACTACAGAAGAACGCGGAGAGCGAGACTGCCGCCATGTCATCCCAGGACGTCGGCGGCACATGAGGGGAGAAGCACGCCGCCTGGCGCCCTGTGACAGTGAGAGCCTAGTATGCCACTCTGAGTTTTTCGGCAATGTATATGCATTGTCTAGGGTGTACTATTTCTCATTACTGAGTGTGCCTAGTATGCTAGTATGTTTAATATATGTGCAGAGTATTGTAGGCCAGGCAATTCCCCACCGGGTCTCTTGGAAAAATATTCTAATTATCTTTCCTAAGCCTATCTAATGTCGGCAGATGTGCTAATTTTCATATATTTTTCCCAGAAACCCAAAGGAACATTGACTGTCTTACAATACTCCTTATGCATACTCGCTGTGCTCTATAAGAAGAAATAATACCACAACCAATACCTCTCAGGCAGCCAATCAAATTTTGTTAAAGGGTAGTTACCCAGAAAGATCTGGATTCATGGTATGAGACACTCTGTTTTCTTTTGGAAAAAGAAAGTAACTTCTCACTTTTTTCTCTCTGCAATTTGCCCTAAGGAAATAATTTCCTAGTTTTTGGAAAATATCAGTCTGAATCAGATTAGATCAGATTCAGAATCAATTAGCTTATTCTAAAAAATATATATATATATATATATATATATATATATATATATATATGTTTAAACACGTGGTACATTTAAACAAGTTTTATTCTTTTGTATGTTAAAAAATGTTATAAATTACAACTTAATCTACATCTTGGACACATTCTCTTAGCAATTAATCTGAAGTATAGATACTAATGATATGTTCTGTCTTGTTAAGAAGTTTAAAAAAATGTCTACAATTTAAAAGTCACTTTTACATAATCTTAAGAAATTTACTTTGCTGACAGCTTAGGTGACTAGTGTTGGACGAGCTACGCAGCCAATAAATGTGCAAGTAAGTACTGACATTCACTGTAATGCCGTAGCCATGTTGTCTGGCATTACAATGATTGGCTGGCTGGAACACGTCATCGGGTGTTATATAGCACCCGATGACACGTGTTCGGCTCAGTCTTAGTCAGGAAGCTGTGCTAAAGAAGGGACAGATAGTGTAGGGAGTGAGATAGTAATATTTTATTGAAAAAACTTGTTAGAGACCCAAAGGTCCTTTTAAAGACTATTGTTATATCTGGCAGCAATATAATTATTAGCGCAACCTGCGCTAAATTGTGTGGAATTGTTAGAGAGACCCAGAATTCCTTTTAAGGACTATAGCTGTATCTGGCAGCAATATATATTTTTAGTGCAACCTATGCTAAATAGCTTGCAATTGCTTGGTCTCTGCAGACAGCGACATTATCTGCGCTACATCTCCTGTGTAACGTGTGCGCAGCCTAAAAATATCTGTGACATCCAGTGTACTTTTTCCGTAGATGGTATCCGCTGCGGACAGTTTCATTACCTGCCCTACATCTCCTGTACAACGTTTGCGTATCCGAAATATCAGTGACATTCAGTCTAATTTTTTTGCTGCTGGTGGCAGCGACATTACCTGCGCTTAATCTCCATTATAACATTAGCGCATCTGAAATATCAGTGAAATACAGTGCACTTTTTCCATAGACGATGTCCGCTGAGGACAGTTACATTACCTGCCCTACATCTCCTGTGTAACGTTTGCGCGTCCTAAATATCAGTGACATTAATTCAGTGTAATTTTTTTATTAGCCTCTGCTAATTACATGTGCTATTACTTGTGCTATACCTCCTGTATAACATTTGCACATCCTAAAATTATCTGTGACATTCAGTGTACTTTTTTTCATAGACGCTGTGGACAGCGACATAATCTGTGCTACATCTCCTGTTTAATGTGTGCACATCCTAAAAATATCTGTGACATTCTGTGTACTTTATTTGCAGATACACTTACACAACCTGCGCTACTGTACGTGTGACATACTGTACTTGCAAGCATATTTACCATTTAGTATGCACAAGGCGAGCAGTAAGGGATGGGGAAGTGTCCGTGCTGCTGATGGTGCACGCAGTGGCCGCGGCCCTGGGCGCGGTGAAACTGTGCCTGCTGCTAGAGCACAAGAAACAGCCAGGTGGTTGGTTGGATTGCAGCAGATAATGCTTCTAGTCGGTTAAGCACCACCCTGTCTTCTACAAAGTCCAGTCTCAGTAGCCAAGAGTCTGGTCAACATAATCCTCATCCTCATAAACCTTCCTCCCACCATGGAGAGTCTTGGCAAACAAGTGATCCCACACTTGGATATTCCAAGGAGCTCTTTTCATCACCATTCCTTGATTTGGGAATCTCGACAAGCCCACTTGAATAGAGACATGATGAGATATTGTGCCCTGATTCCCAAACTGTTGAGCATCCACAGTCACAAGAAGATGACGGTGGGGAACAGCAAGTAGTGTTTCATGAGGTGGATAATGATGATGAGACACAGCTGCAGGCCCTACTTCCATCAGGGTTTCTGCCACCACCTACGTTAGTGGCTGCAACCCCCCCTTCTCCTCCTCCTCCACTTCCACCTCTGAATTATCATCTTGTAGCACCAGTCAGACATCAGTCAGTAGCTGGAAGGAGTGTAGTACTGCAGTGGGGAAGTGTCAACAGACCTTACTTAAACTGATTTGCTTAGGTGACAAAAAGCACACTGCCGCAGAGCTGTGGCAGGGGATAAGGGACCAGACTGAGCTGTGGCTCTTGCCACTCAACCTAGAACGAGGCATGGTTGTGTCTGATAATGGCCGTAACTTGGTGGGGACTTTGGCGCTCGGCAAGCTCACACACATACCATGTCTAGCCCACGTGTTCAACCTAGTGGTTCAGCGATTTCTGAAAACCTACCCCAATTTGCCTGAGCTACTGGTGAAGGTGTGCCACGTGTGTACCCATTTCCAAAAGTCATCGACAGCTTCCGTCGGTCTGGCAACGCTGCAGCAGCGCTTGCAATTGACAGCTCACCAACTGTTGTGCGACGTGAGAATGCGCTGGAGCTCCACGTTCCACATGTTGGCCAGGCTTTGTGAGTAGCAGAGGGCAGTTGTGGAATACCAGCTGCAACATGGTTGTCGCCTTTCCAGAGTGGATAGGTAGAAGAGGAGGCAGAGGATGAGGAGATTGAGAGTCATCCTTCTGATGAGGACAGCAAAGTATTGTCTGTTGGGACTCTGGCACACATGGCTGACTTTATGTTAGGCAGCCTTTCCCATGACCCTCGCGTTGTACGCATTTTGGCCAACACCGATTACTGGTTGTTCACCCTTCTTGACCCCCTCTACAAAGAGAACTTCTCATCTCTCATTCCTGTGGAGGAGAGGACGACCTAAATAGTGAAATACCAGAAGGTCCTTGTGGAAAAATTGCTCCAAAAATTTCCAGCTGACAACGCTGGCTGCAGAGTACGTAGTTCCTTGGCCAACCGAGGAGGGGAGATGAGGGGAACACACAGAAGTTCCAACAGAGGCAGGGCAACAGTCTCCAAGGTCTGGGACAGTTTTATGACACCCCACCAGCACCCTCAACCTGATGTGCGGCCTAGTGTCACAAGGAGGGAAATATTTTGCAAGATAGTGAAGGAGTACATAGCACACCGTGTCACCGTCCTCAGTGATCCCTGTGTGCCTTACAACTATTGGGTATCCAAGCTGGACACGTGGCACGACCTGGCGCTCTACACCTTGGAGGTGCTAGCCTGTTCCGCCACCACCAATGTTTTGTCAGAGTGTGTATTTAGTGCTGCTCTGGGCATAATAACTGATAAGCGCATCCGCCTGTCAACTGAAAATGCTGCCCGGTTGACTCTTATAAAAATGAACAAGGCCTGGATTCCCCAGACTTCTCTACTCCACCAGAGGAAAGCGGCTGAACATAAAGGCACTCTAAATGTGGCTTTTATGGTGCATTGAATGCACTGTATTCCCATGCACCCCTTCCACCACTAAAAAAAGTTATATTGTTCAGTCTTCCTTTTCCCATCCTCCTCCTCCATCATATCAACATGCTTATTAGGCTGCCCCTGCTCCTAATGATTTAGAGGGTCAGCTCAGCAGCAGGCCCTCACCCGTGTTTTAGAGGGTCTCTAGCAGGCCCTCTCCCATAATGTTTTTGAGGGTCACCAGCAGGCACTCACCCCTAAATGTTTTTGAGGGTCACCAGTAGGCCCTTAGTCTTAATGTTTTAGAGGGTTACCAGCAGGCCCTCGTCTATATTGTTTTGAGGGTCACCAGCAGGCCATTGCTCATATTTTTTTTTAGAGGGTCACCAGGAGGCCCTTGTTCTTAATATTTTAGAGGGTCACCAGCAGGCCCTTGCTCCTAATGTTTTTGAGGGTCACCAGCAGGCCCTCACCCCTAATGTTTTAGATAGTCAGATCAGCAGGCACTTGCTCCAATAGTTTTTGAGGGTCAACAGCAGGTCATCAATCATAATTTTTCAAGTGTGTGTATGATGCCCTCCTTTATGTGTAATAAAGGGTGTATTGTAGTGCCGGTTTCTTGTAATTTTTGGCAGCCCTTTTACTTAGTGCATAGGCTGTATGAGTGTAGGAGTCCCACTACCTGAACAATTGTACCACAATGTGAATGAGGCCCTACTTTATGTGATATACAGGTTGTATCGGAGTGCCTCTTCCTTGTAATTTTTGGCATCACTTGCACTTTATATGCAAGTAAATATACAGGAAAGAATGTTTTCTAACAATTTTTCCTCTAAAATAGATTTTATCTTCGGTTTTGTGCGTATTATTGTCCTGGGAGCAGGTGAGTGACCTGGGAGTCCAAGATGCATCCAGACATCATCCCTATGTTGTTCTCGAACCATTTCAGTGGTGTTTCCATCAATGTATGACCTTTTACCTTTGAACCAGACACCCTCCCCTCTTCAGAGCAGGGGATACCTGGTTTGATGCTCAGGTTCTCCCATTGACTTCCATTGTGCTCCCGAGCACCCAAGCATCCCAAGTTGTTCTACTCGAGCACCCAAGCACTTTGGTGCTCGACCAACACTAGTGATGACATTTGAGTCATTACTAAAAATGATTAAACATTTATTTATTAAAAAGCAAACTTCTGAAGGTAGCCAATACAGAAGACAATGTGCCCTCAGAAATTAGACTTTATGTCCCCATAAAATATGCAGACTTAAAACATGGAATGTAACCTACATAAATATGCAAGGACCCTTCTATAAGCACAACTAAACATAGACACTTTTGAAAGATTTGGTTCAAATAATGAAAAATCTCTTTAATGCACATATTACAAATTCAGGACATAATGTATATCAGCTGAACAAAAAGGGAAGAAAAAGCAAGCAATATAATGACTTGTATAATAGTTATCCACAAGGATCCTAGAATTGCCTGTGATACCACATATATAAACCTAATAACTCATATACAAAGAAGAACAATACATAGTCTGTAACCAAATAATGTAGTAATCTATGGTGTAGAGACTGATAATCAGCCATAACAACACAAAACATTCCCTTGGACATGGTTTAAGGTAGCGTGGTCAGGAAACAACCAGCTCAAGTAGCACTAACATCTATATATTCCCATGTAATGGTCAGAAATGCTGAGGTATTGTCTGAAAGCTTGACTGCCAGCTTTTAAATAAGACCAGGAGAATATCTCTAGCTGCTACTGATCCCAATATATAAGCAACAAAAAATTTTCTCCCCTCTTTTTAAGTCCGGTTTGCGTTGAGCACTTGGAACAGCAAACCTTGCCCAGCCAGGAACTTGGGAACTGTTTTCCAGGAGAATAAACACTTTTTCTGCACATGGCATAAATAAACAAAAAAATTATGCAACAGATTTCCTTTAACTCAGAAATGTTTTATGAGTTTCCAAATTTCATGTACTCACTTGCTGATTATACTTTTGATGTGTAAAGGTCCTCCCAATGCTATACCCCAAAACAGGAGCTAGAAGATGGGGTTTCTCTGGAGTAGGTTCACTTTAAACATATTTTCTACTATTAACCCAATGGCAGGACTTATATGATCACTTCTCTGCTTCAGTTGTTACATTTTGCTAGATAGAATGCCTCAACAAGTCATTTTACTGCCAAAATGTACATTCAAAGGTTGTGCGATTTTTGCCAACATCCTATTATCACTTTATGTGGCCTTTCAAAAAGGATAGAGTCATTGCTGATATATTTCATAGGGTACAGTGGCAGCAACAATTCTGAGCAAAAAATAAATTACCAAGATAATTGCTTTTGAGAAGTAATTAAACTCAGTGGTTAAAGATCCCAATTAACAAGAGTTGCACTGACCTATGTTTCTTCAAAAGCTTCAAGAGTGTTGTTATTAAGTTAGAAAACACATGGAGTAAGAGCACGGCTAATTTTTTTCCCTTTCTCCCTGATTATATTTTATAGTTCAAATGTGAATCAAGTATATCGGTTATTCTTTTATTGAAGCCATAGTTGGCATTTAAAAGCAATTGATCATATATATGTGAGATTCTTGCCTCCCACTAATGAAAATCAATTGAGAAATTTTATTTTTATTAACTAGGAATTGACAGGGAGGGAGAGGATGATAGCACCCGATCAAAGTTCAGAGAAGAACTGCTAATTAGACTAAATTTTGTAAATCAGAAGTGAGGATTTAGGACTTATCACTTGTAAGGAAAACAAATAAGTGTCCAGACATAGTCGAATGATTGCATCACCTTAACCCTTGAAATTGATTTGTGCTTCTTAATAACAAACTGTACATTTTCAAATATTAAGTAATTAAATATAATGAGAAAAAAAAGAAAAATGTTCCACACTGTTAATTACTTGGAACATTAAAAATAACTTTGCTAATTGCATATCACAATGTCTATTGTACCACAAAGCTGAATAATTAATTGCATTGAAATACATGAAAAATAAATTAGTGCATAGCTACATAAGAAGATAAAAATCTTACTGATTTACTGCAATCAATGGAAGCACAAAAATTAAATTTCTTGCATTTACTTCTTAAAACTTCTGTCCACTTTGCCAACTTTTATTGACTGTTATAAAATGGCATGTTTTACCACTTAATGCTAAAATTGTAGTTTTCTAAAGTTAATTCTAGGTTGAGTTGATTTAAGAGAAGGGAAGAACAAAAATGTGAATATTTCATAAACATTCACATCATAAAAGCAGAGACGACATCATCCCACTTATGGATCATTGCTTATTTTAATGAATTATAGACCTCATTTGATTCAAAGTTGTAATACATTCCAGCCGTCTTTTTATTAGGGTATTATCTTCTGATTGTGCTAAAATGCTCTTTAACAATGAAATCTATAGAAACATTGTGGAAAGAATTTATCAAGGTCTGCATTCTGGAATTTTAAAAAAGTTACAAAATATGGTTTTGACACTTTTGGGGATTATTTGCACACAAAATAGGGACATTTTGCATTTCACTCCAGCTTTTAAAAGCATGTGACAGTGGAGATGGTTAGCTTATCCAACTCATTTAAGCCAGATTTGTGAAAGCCACAACAATTGTCATTCTTTCTCCAGTAAAGGGATGGAAAAGAAATTGGAGCAACATCTCAAGACAGATGTACAAATTACATCAACACAGATTTATGCAAAACTGACTTAAAACTTCCCTTCATGATAAATTTCCCCTTGTGAATTTAACTTTTTTCTTTAGTATTAAACCTCAATAAAATATTGTAAGTGATATCTTTTGGTAGAAGAAGATTAAAGTTAGTATTTTTCTACAAAAACACATAGGCTTTGTCTTCTATTGGAACTTGGCTAAGATCAAGTGAATGGGGCTGATCTGCCATATGAGACACACACCAAGGACAGGCCATCCTTTCTAATGTAAAATCCCTTTGATGTCACATGTAGAAAAGAGGAATCTTTCATTCACTTCTTGAAAGCGAAAGCTTAAATGGGTACTACCATCTTAGCCATTCATCGCAATACTTATAGTATATGGTGACCATAGGTGGACGAGGTTATGGGAATAGTTGAGCAACCTGTGATATTCTGTTTGCATAACTCCCATGAAATGCCTGAAAAAATACCCCTTTAATACACCACACCTCTTTAAACATTAGCATTTAAACAGATTGACTGAAACTAGGATCACATGTTAACATTGGCTTTAGTATCATGACCATGTTTTTCTTAAGTCTACAGCTGTATGTGTTAGCTCTACACAGTGAGAAAAAATAAATGCCTATAGCCAGCGCTATCTTGACTCCAGATGCTCCAAGATGGTCACTTTAAAGGGGATGTGCAATGGCTTAATAATGATGACTACAGATGAGAGAATGGAAGCTGACAAAGTGGAATACGATCCGAATTACAGGACAAATTTGAATGGCACCGAAGCAGAATTTCCTCATGCTTCGTGGTAATGAATCACATTTTTTCCTCAAATGGCTGCTGCATGTGTGAGGACATGGAGAAAGAAACTCTCGGAAGGCAGGATCACACATGATGCCATGCATGCAGCCAATCAGCAGCCAGACAGCCCTGTGATGTCACAGCCCTATAAATAGCAGCAGCCATCTTAGATTCTGCCATTTGCCAGGGACAGTGTTAGAAAAAACTGCTATGTGCTAACAAAAACTGATTACAAGTGCAGGGAAAGATTATTCAAGGTGTAGGGAAAGGATAGGGAGGAATCATTCCACAGCATTTATGTAGAACAGGGTTCAGTAGGGAAGGTTACAGCCTGGGTAATAGGAACAATCTTATTACACCTTGCAGCACTGACTGGGGATCCAATTGCCATTATACAGCTCTGTAATTCCAGCAAACCATTCTTATTGGGGTGCAAGTGCTGTTTGATACAGGCATTAACAGGGTTTATTACAAGGCAATTTTTATATGTCTTATTGGCCCTATTGCGTTGCAGATATATGTTCTAAAGCATTTTTTGGCTTGTACTAGTGGGAGATAGCCATTGTGTGGTGAAGTGCTAAAATTTCAGCCCTTTTTGTCGTGTATTAGTGGAAGAAATAAAATATATTTGCTGCTCAGCGGTGCAGTTATTTGTTGTATAGCCTTGTGTAGTGGAAAAGTGGAAAAAAATTAGGCTAATTACCGTTCAGCGGTGCAGTTATATATTCTAAAGCCCTGTCTGCCGTGTATTAGTGGCAAACAAAAAATATATTTGCAGTTCAGCGTTGCACTTATACATTGAAAAGCCTTGTGTAGTGGAAAAGTGGAAAAAAATAAGGGCCTATTTGCTGTTCAGCGGTGCAGTTATATGTGGTAAAGCCCTTTTTGCGGTATGGACCGAATTACGAAGTGGTGAAATTTTTAATGTGAAATAGGCTTTTTGGGGGAAAATTGATGGGTAATTGTAGACTTTCTTCTGTATGAACCAATTTAGCATTATCCTTTCATGGGGGGGGGGGGGTTAGTGTTCTGACGGATCAGAGGAAGGGCAAAATATTCAGTGACGTCAACACAAACTTAATGCTGATACTCCACTTTGTCGGGGGCTCTACTTGTATAAATATTCAATAGAACAGGTTCTGTAGAAATGTATGTGGAATCAGCTGATGACGGTGTAAAAGGAGTGCTTGGGTGTATAGGGAGAGGCATTACCAGTAGAAAGAGGGAGGTGCTCATGCCACTCTACAGAGCACTAGTGAGACCTAATTTGGAGTATTGTGCTCAGTACTGGAGACCATATCTCCAGAAGGATATTGATACTTTGGAGAGAGTTCAGAGAAGAGCTACTAAACTAGTACATGGATTGCAGGATAAAACTTTTCAGGAAAGATTAAAGGACCTTAACATGTATAGCTTGGAAGAAAGATGAGACAGAGGGGATATGATAGAAACTTTTAAAAACATAAAGGGAATCAACAAGGTAAAAGAGGAGAGAATATTTAAAAGAAGAAAAACTGCTACAAGAGGACATAGTTTTAAATTAGAGGGGCAAAGGTTTAAAAGTAATATCAGGAAGTATTACTTTACTGAGAGAGTAGTGGATGCATGGAATATTCTTCCTGCAGAAGTGGTAGCTGCAAATACAGTGAAGGAGTTTAAGCATGCAGGGGATAGGCATAAGGCCATACTTCATATAAGATAGGGCCAAGACTAGACTAGATGGGCCAAATGGTTCTTACCTGCCGTCACATTCTGTTTCTATGAGTGTGCTTCTTATTGGCACTAACATCGACCTGTAAGGCTGAGTTCATATTTGAGTTATTTGGTCAGTTTTGGCCCCATGACTGCCCAAATAAGTAAAGTGTGTTGTGATTCTAAGAGCGACAGCTGTCATCTGACTCACAATATTATTTCACTACCAAAGCAGACTCCCTATGCGTGTTACTGCAAGGCACACCATTATACAGGCTCTATGCAGCCAGGAAATAGCCGTTTTTAACAAAATTTGCCGCAAATATATTCGGATCAAACCAAATCTGTTTAAAAAGAATTGGCGAACCGGTGATTGGAATTTTAGAAAAATTTGCTCATCTGTAATGATTACCTATCCTAGGGATAGGTCATCAATATCAGACTGAAGAGGGTTGGTTCCCAGCAACCCTGCCAATCAGCTGTTTGAATTAGTAGAGACATTTGTGTGAGTGCTGCTTCCTCCACAAAATTACCTGTGGAATATCTTGCTTGTAGAGGCGACACAGTGTAATTACAACTGCTCGTCCCATTCACTTGAATTGGATGAGCAGTAGTAATTGCACTACTCCACCACTGTAAACAAGACGGTGCAAAGATAATTTTGAACAGCTGATTGGAGGGCATGCCAGGAGTCGGGCTCTTGCCAATCTGATATTGATTAACTATCCCGAGGATAGATCATCAATGTTATAGCACTGCACAGCCTCTTTAAGGTGATGTCTTGTATTATTGTATTATTGCATTAAGCCAGTCAAGGCAATATAGACTACATCCAAGTAAGTCAATGTCAAGAGCCAGCTTGTAATCCCAAAAAACAAATATGTATTGGGAGAAAGAAAGAGTTCTCCTTCCCCCATTTTTTGGCTAAGTACTGCTGAGTGACCTTTTCTACTATTCTATATACAGTAGTTTTTGTTGCATATGGGATTTTACCTGCTTCAAAACTAACATAACCTATACCAAGAGGCTGTTAGGTTCCTTTACAGAAGGATCACATTTATATTATTCATAGGAGTATAACCAGCCTTGATAACTCAGTTTATGAACATATGCATGGATTGTTATTGGCATTCACTGCAGGTTCTGTCTGAATGAACAGATGGTGAGTGATGCCTGTTTTGTGTGTGGCTCGCCTTGTTTAGTGTTGTTGTGTTTTACTTCGAAGATCTTGGCTGAGTGAATGAGATGACTTCCAATAAGATTGCGCTTATATTATCTTTAGTCATTTACCCAATGCTTTAGGATTATCTAAATTATATTATGTATTTTTTATACCATCAGGAATCTGTGCGCATCATGAAAACAGGAAAAATCCATTGTTACTGCTGTTTAGATCTTTAATATTAGATGGCTTCAACACGATTTAATGCACTGCTAGATAAACAAGTCAATGTACAAATGTCCTGTGACAACAAAAAAAAAAAGTCTTTATAAAAATTATGGCAGTCATCATTTGAAAGGTCAAGAAGACCATGAGGAGCAATCTATGGTATCAAGAGACAAGAAAGTAATCATGGAATTGGTTGTGTGGGGTGGTCAGCTGGAATCACATTTGCAATCATTCTCTTGTAAGGACATATTGAAGGGATACTTATTTTAGAAAATTGTATTGTTTTTATATTCAATATTTATAGATTTTTTTTTGCCTGTTTTTCTTTTCCATTTTGTGGACACTATACCATTGAAAATTAAATACAAAATATTGTCCTTCTGTAGAAGTCAGCACAAATAATGGGATCTTCTATATATTGTACCAATGTTAGTTTACAGCTGCTGTGAGGGGATGTTATCTGAAGTGCAGTCCTTATAAGAGTAGGGTAGGATTGTATTACAGTATGACAGCTCTATTGTTTTCTAGATAGACCTAGATAAAAAAAAATTGCATAGTATATTCACATATAGGTTGTTAATATATGATAAACTATTTTTGATGCAAGTGTCCCTTTAACGTTTGGAATTTCCTATTGGATTTGGTAGCATTTAACAGAAAAAGGCATTAAAGGGGTTACCTCACAAAGGAAAAATATCAGCTATACACAGGAAAGGTGATAAATATCAGATCACTAGGACCCCATTAATCATTTGATAAAGGTCCCGAGCTCCTTGTTCCTTCTTATCTACTGCCCGCGTTGATGAAGCATCTACCCTTCGGCTACTTTCACACTGGCCTTTTTGGTTTCTATTTGTGAGATCCGTTCAGGGCTCTCACTAGCGGCCAAAACGGATCAGTTTTGCCCTAATGCATTCTGGATAGAAAAGGATCCGCTCAGAATGCATCAGTTTGCCTCTGTTCCTTCTCTATTCCGCTTTGGTGCCCGTATGACGAAACTGAGCCAAACGGAACCGGTCTGACACACAATGTAAGTCAATGGGGACGGATGCGTTTTCTATGACACAATAGAAAACTGATCCGTCCCCCACTGACTTTCAATGGAGCTCAAGATGGATCCGTCTTAGCTATGTTAAAGATAATACAAACGGATCCGTTCTGAACGGATGCAGATGGTTGTATTATCTGAATGGATCCGTCTGTGCAGATCCATGATGGATCCGCACCAAATGCGAGTGTGTAAGTAGCCTTAGTAGTCAGTAAGCTTTTTCCATTGAGGTCATTGGTTACAGTTTCAATAAACAGCTGACAATGTACACAAACCTAATTATATAGCAATATGCAGTATATATTACTTACGTTATATTGGTTTAGTCATTAACATTGGATAGTGAATCATGCCTATGTGCTGTGGACATTTACTTTACCAGTCACCACCTTTAAAGCTCTAATCTGTTCATTATTGTTATTTTATGAATCAAATTTAATGACATTTTAATCCTATTAATTAAATAAAACATGTTAATTGTGATTACATTAAAAAGACTATTGGGTGATTCTTCCACGATGCATTTCAAATATGTAAGACAATAATATAATTCTATCTATCTATTTATCTAAAAGAGTAGAAAAAATGGCAGCACCAAAATAAACAAAACAAGGAAATAATTAAGGTGCAAGCCCAAGGGGATCAGACTATTGCCCCAAAACTAAAAAATGCAAAAAAGCAACAGTCTCTAAAGATGAAAAGAAACAAAAGTTTATTTATCCATGTGGACGCAATGTTTAGGCTCAACCATAGATCCATTTTCAAACAAGCTTGAAAAAGGGTCTATGTTTGAGCCAAAACGTCACGTCCACATGGATAAATAAACTTCTGTTTCTTTTCATCTTTGGACATGCTGCCTTTTTGCATTTTTCATTTATCTATCTATCTATCTATCTATCTATCTATCTATCTATCTTATATGTATTCTTTAAATATAAATTCACCCATCCAAGAAATAGAGGCAAAGCAACTTTTCACTCATTGATATCTATAAATATATGTCACAATAATGATTCAAGACCAATAAAAAAATATAAACTAAATATGTTCACTACAAAAATAATTTATTTTGATCTTGTTCAATGGTTTGGTGTCCGGTAAAAGAAAAACCACTACACGTTCTCAGAATTAATAGAGTATTGCTTCAAAATTTAACCTAGTTCTGTAGCTAATCCCAAACCATATTCATATAGTATAACCGTAACTATACTCATGTATAGTAACATTTCAGGTAAACCCACCAATGCCCAACTGAATTCACACTTTGTTCCATTGACTTGAACTAAATAGAAAAAAAAAAATAAGGCCTATGTTTTAAAGACTACAAAGCAGAAGTGTAATACTGTCATGCTGTGAAGTGATGGGGATGGGCAGATGAGCAGTACTTTTACACTGAGAGCACAAGTTGGAAGTTATTTACTAGAACTTCATGAATATGCATCTATATTCCAATCATCCGAGCCAAGGACTTCAATTCTCAACCTCCTTGTCATATTTGTAGCGTAAAAAAGTGATATTTCAGGAGGCTGCTGCAACCAAACAGGGATTGATATGTTAACTTGCACTGTTGAATGTGAAGATCTACTTTATAAACCTGGAATACATAAATAAAACATGTTAGAAGAGCACAGCGGATTCATGCATCACTGCCTGGATTGCAGACAATAAGAATAAAATTCACTCATACTGTGACTGTGAGCTGTGTCATTTTGAAAACACAATAGCTACTTTAGTTTAAAGTGGACCTGTCAGCCTGGCATAAAACCATGCCCAGGTCTTTAAAATACAAAGTAAGGATTTTGTCTAATTCACTGTGAGCGCAGAGGCAGAAAGAAACCTGTGTGATTGCCTTCTTTTCTTTCGTCTCAGAACCAGAATCAGTAATTTTCGAAAACAGTGTTTTGGAGCAGATTTTGTTTTAAGGGACTTTTTTAAAAGAATGACAGAGCCCTTTAATTATGGGATCTATTCGGAAGCCTAGTCAGGGCCACCAAAGACTTGGTATTTCTAACTGTTGTAGAAGACTGGAAGGTGTAACATTTGATTATACACTTGATTTTGCCTGTTTTATCAACTGATTAGAAATTGTTTTAGCTAGCGCAAAAACCACCTGGAGCTCATTTTTAAAATGCCTTAATACAAATGGGTCTACTCTATCTGAGTAATAATGCCCATTCAGTAAAGAGGGAAGTGCGGGTTCTGATCCCTACTTTCAACAGATCCATGGAATCACACCAAACTTGCCCTATATAACATCATTTTAGGTTTCCACAATAGTACAGTAAACATGTAGAAATGATCTCAGATTTTGAGATCTGTGACTCGTTTTTGGAAAGAATATCTCTCAAGATAAATCTAGAGTGCAATTTATCTGTGATGTGGCTGTCTATAAAATTATAGCATGCACCAAGCTGGTGACTGGTTTATGAGCTTTGTTAGAAAGTTTAGAACTTGTCGCATTGTTCATAGAATAATTTCCATTTCATCTTTTTGTTTTTACCAGTAGATATACAATGAATTGAGAATAACTGAGACCTGTCAATATATGGCATCACTAGGGCACAATCTGCTGAGATCACCACCCAGAATAAGCTCAGTCACATTCCTTAGACATTACCACTAGTGGTATAATTTGTGAATGGTTGAATATTATAATGTCAGTAGGCATATGTGTCCTTCTTTACCTTTCCTCAATATATTTCAGGATGAGCAAAACAAACAAAACAAACATGTTTTTTGTGATACATTGTTGGGAGTTGTTTATGCTATGTGTGTCTGTGTGTGGCCACCCAGTGGCTGTAATGTAAATTTCTGCCTCTTGATGGTTTTGCTAGCTTATTGCTAAGTCTTTATTGAAATTATATTAGTGTTGAGCGAAGTGAAACATTCAAAGTGAAATTTGTTCCGAGGTTTATGAAAACTTTGATTTGCAATTAATCAGATTTTTCTCGTGCTTTGTGGTAAAGAATCAGGTTTTCCTAAAATGGCGGGTGCTTGTGTTACAAAGAAAAACTAAGTGTAGAGGAGACAAGCTCAGGAGAGCAAGATCACCAATAATACCGTGCAGCCAGGTCACACTCTGGATCTGATCTTTACCCGCCTCTGCTCCCTATCTAACCTTTCTAATTCGCCTCTCCCCCTATACGACCACAACCTACTCACGTTCTCTTCACTGGTCTCTTCTGCAGCTCCCCCGGTCCACACACTAGCACACCCCCCGCAGGAACCTCAAACATCTTTACTTTCGCTTGCTTTCTGACTCTCTTCTCCCACTCTCTACCATCTGTTCCCTCCAAGACCCAGAAGCTGCTACCACCCTATATAACACCACAATAAGTACAGCTCTGGACACTGTTGCCCCCCTCACACACAACAAAACCCCAAAAATTAACAGACAACCCTGGCACACCAACCTGACCAAAAAACTAAGACAAGCTTCCAGGGCTGCTGAGCAGCGATGGAAGAAATTCCATTCTAAAGATAATTTCACTGCATACAAGCAATCCCTCCTCATATTCAAATCCTCACTCGCTGATGCAAAACAGGCCTACTTCTCATCTCTCATATCTTGCCTGTCACACAGCCCTAAACAACTTTTTAGCACTTTTAACTCCCTTCTCTGTCCCCCAGCGCCCCCACCCTCTCCTCTCTTCTCAGCTAGGGACTTTGCCAAATATAATAAACAAAAGATAGTCAACATCAGAGAAAGCTTTACTACACAGTCCCCACAGACCCTCTACACAACTGCGCAGTCCTCTTCTCCTAAAACCCGCTTCTCCACCATTACAGAAGAAAAACTCTCCACTCTACTCTCCAAATCTCATCTGACCACCTGTGCACTTGACCCAATCCCATCCCACCTCATCCCTAACCTCACCACAGTATTTATCCCAGCCCTAACTCATCTTGTCAACCTATCACTAAACTCTAGTGTCTTCCCCTCTGCTTTTAAACATGCTACCATTACACCCATCCTCAAAAAGCCTTCACTTGACCCATCTTCCTTGTCCAGTTATCGCCCCATATCACTTCTTCCGTATGCCTCATAGCTACTTGAACAACATGTCCATTCAGAACTGTACTCCCACCTCTCCTCCTGCTCCTTCTTTGACCTCCTACAATCTGGCTTCCGACCCCACCACTCAACCGAGACTGCCCTTACCAAAGTCACCAATGACCTACTGGCAGCCAAAACCAAGAAACAATACTCTGTCCTTCTTCTCCTTGACTTGTCCTCTGCCTTCGACACTGTTGACCACTCCCTTCTGTTGCAAACTCTTTCATGTCTTGGCATCACCGACCTGGCCCTCTCCTGGATAACATCATACCTCACAGACCGGACGTTTAGTGTCTTCCATTCTCGCACCACCTCCTCGTCTCATTCCCATGTCCTAGGACCCCTGCTCTTTTCTATCTACACTTTTGGCCTGGGACAGCTCATAGAGTCCCATGGCTTTCAGTATCACTCCTACGCTGACGACACACAAATCTACTTCTCTGGTCCAGACATCACCACCTTACTGTCAAGAATCCCACAATGCCTATCTTCTATATCATCCTTCTTCACCTCTCGCTTTCTAAAACTTAACATGGATAAGACAGAATTCATAATCTTTCCCCCATCTTGTTTAATTTTCCCAACAGACCTATCTATCATGATCAATGGCTGCACACTCTCCCCAGTCAACAAAGCCCGCTACCTTGGAGTGACCTTGGATTCTGCCCTTTCCTTCCGACCGCACAGCTAAGCCCTTTCCACCACCAGCCGCGTCCAACTCAAAAACATCTCCCGCATCCGTGCTTTCCTTAACTTTGAATCTGCAAAAATGCTTGTACATGCCCTTATTATCTCCCGCCTAGACTACTGCAACATTCTCCTCTGTGGCCTTCCATCTAGCACTCTCGCACCCCTCCAATCTATCCTCAACTCTGCTGCCCGACTAATCCACCTCTTACCCTATTACTCCTCTGCCTCTCCCCTCTGCCAATCCCTTCACTGGCTCCCCATTGCCCAACAAATTCACTTCAAAGTACTAACAAATGCATACAAGGCCGTCCATAACCTGTCCCCTCCCTACATCTCTGAGCTAATTTCCCAATACATCCCCACACGCACTCTCCGATCCTCACAAGACCTCCTTCTCTCCTCTCCTCTTATCGCCTCTTCCCACAATCGACTCCAAGATTTCTCCCGTGCATCCCCCATACTCTGGAACTCGCTACCCCAACATATCAGACTCTCACCTACAGTGGAATCCTTCAAAAGAAACCTGAAAACCCACCTCTTTAGACAAGCCTACAACCAGTGACCCTGCTGCCTCTATACCGCCATGACCAACTTAACCCGCACCTACTGTGTCCTTCTCCCATACCATGTAGATTGTAAGCCCTCATGGGCAAGGCCCTCTCTCCTTCTGTACCAGTTTGTAACTCATCTTGTTTATGATTAGTGCAATTGTATGTATTATGTATGTGCACCCCTTATCACATGTACAGTGCTATGGAATGAATGGCGCTTTAATAAATATATATCTCAGTACATCACTACTGTAAGGACTTCTTTGATCTCACTGTATATTGTGCTGTAGGTTTTGCTTTTCAGGGATCCCCAATCTTCTAATCGTTAAATGTGGATTATTCTTTCAGCATCCATTACTCCATGCGTTATTGTATGTCTGAAGTTCAATAATCTTTTGATGGATGTCCTCTTAGCAGACGAGGTTAACATGGTTCAAGCTGCAGTTTGAATTTTGCTCAGAAGGCGAGTAAATCACACATGCCAATTACAACTGTTACTCAGTATGTTTGTCAGTTGTCCTCTTCTATGCTCCATTATTAGTTTGCACTGTTATCAGTTTAGCACAATATGCACAGCTATAACAGCGACACTGTATAATGAGATCAAAAAGAGATATATCATTACCCTCTGTTTGATAGCATAGTTAGGGCATATAAAAGAACATACTGAAGGCTCTTTGTAGTTCCTGTAGCAAGAATCATTTTCTATTCATTTTTTGGCTTCAAAGAGTAACCTTTGTGTCACATAGTCCTTGTTAGTGTACACGTTGATATATACTGTCTTTACTGTCCGAGAGAAGGCGAGAGTAAATAGGCAGGAAATAATTTTTATGGTTTCCGCAGGTAAAATTTAAGATTCTGTTCACATTTAGGTAAGAAACATTAAAGCTGTTGCTAAGCAGGACTTAAATGAATTGACATTCTGTGAATGAAACTCCAGTAACTTTGCATTAAGTAACAACATGATATCCTAATATGTATCCCTTATGCATCACAAATCATAATGAGAGGCTTGGCATTCACAATGTACTATAATCTGTTGCCGAAGACATAGAACTAGTGCATACACCAATATGACAGGGCCACCTAGCAAAACGTTATCATCTCTAACAAATGTACACATTTTTTAAAAATAAATATGAGGAATCATTTAATAAGGAAAAGTCATACTTTCCCTGCTTTCCCTGACTTCTCTGTTGAAAAATGTAGAGCAGTGCTTCAATATTATGCGCAGTCTGAATACTGTATTTGTCAATGTATTTATATCAGACAATTAGTTTGAATACATTGATAAATCTCCCCTCCAATTCCCCTCACCTAGTGTATTGTAAAACTGGATACCTGCAGCTAGCACTAGGGGGATTTCTGTGCATTAGAATTCATACAGTTACCATTGAACTTAATGAAAGCTGTAAAAACACTTTGCATTGGGCCTCCCTTAGTGGTGGCTGCAGAAAATGTGGTGGATTTATGTCAGGGATAATAAAGGGAAGTTAACTGACAACCCCCCCCCCCCCCACACACACACACACACACACACACACACACACACTCCACCCTCAACTTGGGCCCATAGCAGTGGTGTGGCCTGCTTCCATGGTAAGTATGCCAATGACTTGGAGTGAGTATTGCAGGACTTGTACAATCTATGGGCAAAACTAACTTGTCCAATAACAGTATTAGTCAAAGATCCCTTATAACAGTACCAGCCACAGTGTCTTAGTATCTGCATATTTCCGGTCCACGAAAACAAGTCTGAATATGTGTGTAGCTCATGGTGTAAGGCTGTTAAGAATAATAGATGCTTTAAAGAAGGGAAAGAAATTTCAACATAGGACTACAAGTCACACTTCCACCTGAAACAGTGACAACTAAAGCAGCCTATACTGGGGCAAGCCATGGTTCAAATACAATATACAGAAGTATACGCCCTTGCTTTTTTAATCATTTGGTTAAGGACTCCAATTTCTCACATAACATATTCAATATAATTTTGCAAAATGCTAGCAAAAACCCTTGGCTGGATACAATTCCAACCAGAACCACTTGGTGGCCAAATATAGACTTATACAAAGATAAACATCTTGTGACAGAGTATCACGCAATGATATTTAAGCTGGAAAACCTATGTCACACATCCTAAGATATGTCAAGCCAATAGTACAATTTAAGATAGACTAATCTGTAATGCACCAAGCTCCTTCTAGAGATTATTTTCTCCACCACTAGCAACCATGAAGCTACTGTGTCTGTAACGCAATTTTGATGTCTTTCTGGTTGAAGTGATCAATCAAAAATAAAAATAATAATAATGTTTATTAATATTTAATTTAATAATATTTATACATGTACAAATCAAAATAGACATCATTGAATTATAGTCTAATATACTATTGAAACACTAAGCGCTCATGCACACAACCGTGTGGGGTCCGCGATCCGCATCCGATGTTCCGCACTGCAAAAAAGTAGTGCATGCATAGTGCTTCTGTGGGCTTCCGATCTGTGCCATCTCCCAGATTGCGGACCCATTCAAGCTTTATGCGGGCTGCAATACGGCCACAGCCAAGCAACGGCCATGTGCATGAGCCCTAAGAGTGAGGGCTCTGCTCACAATAGCTGCAATCTATGACGAAATGTTACAAAAACAGTAAAATTTATTGTTTTTTCAAAGTTGTCAAGCCATCAATCAGATTGAAGACTTTTCACAGGACAGGTGCAATAGAGTCCTTGAAAACAGAGACAGTGCCCACATTTCAGGACTGTCCAACTGAAATCAGGTTTAGAAGACACAAATCAAAATATAAAGGGTTCAAATAAAGTCATAAACACATACTCAAATTTATTTTCTACCATTCTCAGATTGATTACATTGTATCAACCTCAAATGCTCCAGGATTTAATATATACTGTAATTTTAAATATTGACAAAAGTTAGGTGCACAATAACTTATTCTGAGTTGCTTCAAGGGAACACATCATCAGCCTGGAGTTGCTGACTTTCGATTACCTGCATGCTCATTTCTGTAGCAATTGGGTAGTGGATGCAGAGAGGTGCTTTGTATAAAGATGCATGGAAGGCTCACACTGTAGCATCACCCTTTACTGATGAGGAGATCATTATTCCTTTTCTTTTTCTTTATTGAACTCATAAGCAAAAGCCGAACTGGAATGTGAAATTATCTCCAAGTCATTAGTTCAATCAATGCTTTTTAGATTGGGATTGATATAAATACGTGATTCACTCAGGTCAGAATTACTTAATCTATAGCAGTTAAAGAATCAGTTTTCTCCTCCAAATTGGAAATGGGATTTCACCTTAGACAGCAATTCTGAAGTGATACAAACAAAAAGTTAATATTTCACATACCTTCTTTCCAGACAATATTCAAATACATCTATTAGGTTCTGTTCACATCTGCATTGTGGCTTTAATTTGTAGTGGACGATACATAGATCTTCTGATACAGAATGGACACCAGTGGCAACCCCTTTGACTTATAATGCATTCTACTGGGTCCCACAGAGGTGTCTCTTATTTTGAAGGAAAAAAGAGTGGTTCATACAATGTCATTTTCTTGTCAAAAATTGAACCTTAGATGCAGATGTCAGCAGAACCTTACTGTATCTGTCTGTTTTTACTTATCTCTTCTACCCTCCCTTACACCTTGTCTCTATGAAACTTGCTCACCCCTTATTTTTCTAATACCTGAGGTTGAGGTATTTATCAATAGTGTGGCATGCAGTTCTATTCTTCTTGCTCTAGCTATGTCTATCTTTGTCTCTTCTCCTAGACTCATCCTCTCCCTTCTCTATAGGGCTTTGTTCACACCTGCATTATGGTTTTCTATTACCCTGCTGACAAACCCCAATGACTTAAAATGGGCTTCACTGGGTTCCACTGAGGTGTCCATCATTTTAATGGAAAAAAATAGTGGTCCATACGATGCTACTTTTCTTGCCAGAAATTGAGCCTCTGATGAAGATGTGAACAAAATCTTACTGTATCCATATCTACCTAGGCACCTATTGACGAGCCCCATTGAGTTAAAATGGTGTCCAACAGGATCTATCGAGGTATCTATCAATAGCGTGGCTTGCACTTTTATTCTTTTTCTCAGATTTGGTGGAATTTATGATGGAGGCATCAAAGGAAATGTGAACATAACCTAAAACCTCATTTACAATTAGTAGCAGATTCTTTGGTGATGTTTTGTCTTGTTACAAAACCATCAAAACATATATGTATTGTAAGATATGCAGCATAAAGTGAACTATGGTACTATGGTATGTGTTAGTAAAGATCATTTTTCCCTGAAACACAAATCACCATTCATCACTTTTCAACTAGGTTGATTTGTTGACCCGGACTCTAGTATACCTTTGTCATAACTGTTCTTGGTAGTGTTGAGTAAAGCATGCTTCGGATTATAGATCTACTTCGTTTAAAAGAGTCACTTTGTTCAAACTTCGAATACTGTACATTTTTAAAACTGGGGTCCAAAGTCTTCAGTACCCAGGTACCAGCTGGTACCAAAGCTGACTTCGGATCCCAGTTTTAAAATGGTTTTAAAGTTGAATAATAAAAGTCCAAAGTTATTCAAAAAAGTCTTGTGAGACTTTAGACAAACTTCACCTCCACGAATCCCATACATTTAAATGCTGTATGGAGACAGGTCTCCGTACAGCATTCCATCAAAGTTTTGAACAAACGACTTCGCTAAACACTACCTCTGAGATTTGCATTGGTTGTCATATTGGTTACTACTTAGTAACATATAATTAAAAGTGGCTTAACAGTAACAATTTCCAGAGTAGGGAAGTTCAAAGGCATATCTGATTATGGTTGGTCTGAGATTACAAAAAAAAAACAGAAACAGTGGCACTAATGTCCATGGACTGCATATAGTGTTCTTTCCTATTCACCTGACTCTAAACAAGCGGAAAAACTTTTACAAAGGGCATTTATCGGGAATGTGTGTTTCTACAAATACTTTATCCTGATAATTGTCCAGATCCTTAGCCCATATAAAATATTCTTAATGCAGTTTCCAGAAGTTGATGAGGTACAGTCCTTCTCCCAGAGACCAGTGGGTGACAGAGGAGCAAGCCTTATTTATGTGTATATTATTTCCTACCATGCTCTATCTGGTCCTTCAGCAGCACAATAGAGCTATCAACAGGACTAAATCCTCTTTGACTGATTCCAATAAATATCAGCAAAACTATAACTCAGTAACTATAACTCAGGATCAGAGCAAGATAAATGCAATGTTTTAAGTTATTGATTTATTATAAAAGTTATATCTGCAATATATAAAGTGTAAAAAGTGTAAAGTTATATAAAGTGTAAAATAAAATTCAATGCTAAAACCATAAACGTGAGAAAAAATACAATTTAATAGGGTTATCCCACAAAACAGAGACTTTTTTACTCACATTTGGGGAGGACTTGCTTTTCTGTATCTCTTGTTAACCCCTTCCTCCCCTATCTACAAAATAGTCCCTCACATAGCCC
Organism: Bufo gargarizans; assembly: GCF_014858855.1. Classification (NCBI taxonomy): domain Eukaryota; kingdom Metazoa; phylum Chordata; class Amphibia; order Anura; family Bufonidae; genus Bufo; species Bufo gargarizans. The sequence goes on along the minus strand of NC_058082.1, from coordinate 615,602,634 downwards.
CAGAGATACATCCACTGTCAAGAGGGAAATATAGCTATATATTTCTATGAATGTAGAAGTAGGGATAAATGAATGAAAGTGTCTGGGCAGCTTCATCTGCTTCTCTATGACATCACTATAGCAGCACTGAGGAAAGGAGAAGGGAGCAGGAGAGCTACTGAACTTCCGAGTCGGTCACTCTAAATAGAGTAGAAGGTGGACCAGGGAGAAAAAAAAATATTGTACTTTAAAAAACAAACACTATCATTATTGCATGTATATTGTGATAATACTTTATTTAAAGAGCCTCATTCATTGCAGGGAATAACCCATGATTTTTTTTTTTTCAAAGGCTAAAATTTGTTTATATGTTTAGAAGAAAAGATTTGTTAATTTAAGAGTTTGTACAGGATTTAAAAACAGGGCCATGCCTGCAGATGGGCTATGTGTGGTATTAGAGCTCAGCTTGACTGAAGTGAATGGGACTGCGCTGTAATATCATACACAACCTGTGCACAAGTTGTGATTTTGTTGTATTTGCTTTGTTTGACAATGGTATCCGTTTTCAGCATCTTTTATGAGTGAGTAGTCCAGAGTAATACTATTAATACATAGCACACCACAAGTAGTATGCAAAACCCTCAAACCTGAAGCATAATATGATTACTTTAGATCAGAAAGATTTGTGGCCACAACAATCTAGTCACATAACTCAGCATTACAAAGTGAAATTACAACACAACATGATGGGATGAATTGCGGGAACTCATTGGAGTCAATATTTAACCCTGAGACATGAGAAGCTTTTAAATCTTTGATCTAAAGCACCATTCACCTCATGTACAATTTATCTCTGCATATGTTCTCCACTTGTCAGCCATAAAACGTACAGTATTATGCACAAGCATTAAGTAGCTAAGCCCATGCTTCTCTGCCACACATAAAAGACAGAAGATACTCTACCCCCTGAATAGATGAATTGACATTGCATGTCATCTTGTATACTCACTTTTAATAACTGCCACGTGACCCAGAACACAATACATATTTAGCCTAAATTTGTTGTTTTACTTTATTGGATGGGACTAGAAGTGAGCAAATTCCCTCAAATTTGTTTCCGGTTGATTTGTCCGAATCAACCCAAAAATTCAATATGCGTACAAATCAATTCTGCCTGAACCGAAAGTCCTTTGAATGGCCAGAAATTTTCTCTCTCCAGAATTAAAATTTGCCCAAATTTTTACAGAAGAAATTCTGGCGAATCAGAATTTTTGGAAAAAAATGGCTTGAAGACTGTGTTGATGAATTTGGTATCTATTACACTGCATACTTTTATCATTTATTTTACATGAATAGACAGCGTTGTTAAAAAAAAACATATATACATTGTGGTAAAGTGTACGGTAAAGTCCTGGAAGGGGTGAATGTCCCACCCAGGTTCCTCAACTGGGTGAGGTAAGTAAAATTTTGATGGCCCTGGCTTCAGCAAACATAGTTGCTGGAGCTATTTTACAAACCGGATTCCAAAAAAGTTGGGACACTATACAAATCGTGAATAAAAACTGAATGCAATGATGTGGAGGTGCCAACTTCTAATATTTTATTCAGAATAGAACATAAATCACGGAACAAAAGTTCAAACTGAGAAAATGTACCATTTTAAGGGAAACATATGTTGAATCAGAATTTCATGGTGTCAACAAATCCCCAAAAAGTTGGGACAAGGCCATTTTCACCACTGTGTGGCATCTCCCCTTCTTACAACACTCAACAGACGTCTGGGGACCGAGGAGACCAGTTTCTCAAGTTTAGAAATAGGAATGCTCTCCCATTCTTGTCTGTTCAATCGTCTTGGGCCTTCTTTGTTGCACCTTCCTCTTTATGATGCGCCAAATGTTCTCTATAGGTGAAAGATCTGGACTGTAGACTGGCCATTTCAGTACCCGGATCCTTCTCCTACGCAGCCATGATGTTGTGATTGATGCAGAATGTGGTCTGGCATTATCTTGTTGAAAAATGCAGGGTCTTCCCTGAAAGAGATGACGTCTGGATGGGAGCATATGTTGTTCTAGAACCTGAATATATTTTTCTGCATTGATGGTGCCTTTCCAGACATGCAAGCTGCCCATGCCACACGCACTCATGCAACCCCATACCATCAGAGATGCAGGCTTTTGAACTGAGCGTTGATAACAACTTGGGTTGTCCTTGTCCTCTTTGGTCCGGATGACATGGCGTCCCAGATTTCCAAAAAGAACTTCGAATCTTGACTCGTCTGACCACAGAACAGTCTTCCATTTTGCCACACTCCATTTTAAATGATCCCTGGCCCAGTGAAAATGCCAGAGCTTGTGGATCTTGCTTAAAAATGACTTCTTCTTTGCACTGTAGAGTTTCAGCTGGCAACGGCGGATGGCACGGTGGATTGTGTTCACTGACAATGATTTCTGGAAGTATTCCTGAGCCCATTCTGTGATTTCCTTTACAGTAGCATTCCTGTTTGTGGTGCAGTGTCGTTTAAGGGCCCGGAGATCACGGGCATCCAGTATGGTTTTACGGCCTTGACCCTTACGCACAGAGATTGTTCCAGATTCTCTGAATCTTCGGATGATGTTATGCACAGTTGATGATGATAGATGCAAAGTCTTTGCAATTTTTCGCTGGGTAACACCTTTCTGATATTGCTCCACTATCTTTCTGCGCAACATTGTGGGAATTGGTGATCCTCTACCCATCTTGGCTTCTGAGAGACACTGCCACTCTGAGAAGCTCTTTTTATACCCAATCATGTTGCCAATTGATCTAATTAGTGTTAATTGGTCTTCCAGCTCTTCGTTATGCTCACATTTACTTTTTCCAGCCTCTTATTGCTACTTGTCCCAACTTTTTGGGGATTTGTTGACACCGTGAAAATTTGAATCAACGTATTTTTCCTTTAAAATGATACATTTACTCGGATTAAACATTTGATCTGTCATCTACGTTCTATTACAAATAAAATATTGACATTTGCCATCTCCACATCATTGCATTCAGTTTTTATTCACAATTTGTTTAGTGTCCCAACTTTTTTGGAATCCGGTTTGTAGTTAAAGTTCACAGGCTGGATTTTATTTGGAGTGAGAAGGTAGGTTTGGTAGTGAGACCTCCCAGTCCACCCCGTTCCAGGGCATGTTTTCCCTTAGCCTGAGGGATCCCCAGGTATAGTCCAGCTAGGATTGTTAGTGGGAAATATAGCCCATCTCAGGCTGTCAGTCTGAGATAAGCTATTCCTGGAGAAGCTAACCGGCAAGGTTAGAGCTTGGGTTATAACATACAGTGAGGCTGTGTGAAGCCAGATCTCTCTCCTATTGTGAACTGTAATGGTGAGCTAGAAATGCTGTATATTAGCCAGTGCCTAGATGGGCAGGTATTATTTTGGTTATTTTGTTATGCTAGTGCTTGAGTCTCACCTTCCCCAGTGACGATATAACTGTGGAGGGTTCACCTGTATATGCTGAAAAAACCCCATAATAAAGCACTCTTTGGACTTAAAAAAAAAACAAAAAAAAACCTCACTGTGGTCTGTCATTACCGCCCCGCCAGCTAGAGCGGTTCCTTAATATATATATATATATATATATATATATATATTTCACTTTCTCACAGTTTGAATTTGTAAAAGTGAACATTTTAAGTAAACATAAAGTCCCTTTTACATTATAGATTGTAAGCCCTTGTGGGCAGGGTTCTCTTTTCTTCTCTATTCGATTGTAACTCGTCTTGTTCATGCTTATTGCAATTGTTTTTTCCCCCTTCCATATGTACAGCGCTATGGACAGAATGGTGCTTTAATAATAATAATAAATAGTAGTAGTAATAATAAATTATTATTATTATTATTATTGTTATTCATTATAATAAAACTATTTAAAATCTAGAATATATTACAATGTACAAATTATATTTCTTTGTTATAAGCATATTTTTGTTGGAGTAAGGTTTTGTTCTGTAAAAGTTAAGAGTGAATTCCTGTTTTCCATGCACGCAGCGTGCGAATAGCTTTAGTTTGGAAAGACTGTCATGTTCTTTAGAATGACTGGCATTGACTGACAAGATGAGAAGGAAGCCTGTTCAGGGCAGTTTGACCTTCAAGTAAAGGCTGTGACGGGTGACCTTCTGAGTATACAACAAAGGAAACACAAAGGCTATTCCATAAAATATTTATATCTCACTGGAGCCCATTGTATAACTTTACACATGCAACTGCATGCTCCTTTCTTTTTAACATAATGCATTCAAAATGAAATAGTTCTTTCTGCTGTTCTCTTAAAACCTGAATATAAATTGCAGAGTTTTGCCATTCATTGACCTGCAGAATCCTGAGGCTTACTTGACTTGCCACAGTTTTAGAAATGCTAAATAAAGTTAGCACCTATGAATTATAACAATGAAACTAACTTCAAATGTGAGACAAAATTTGTCATCTTTATAACTGTTAAGTGTGAATTAAAAGCCTCTAATGACATTTTGCTGCAAATTTATAAAGTTTAAATAAATCATGTCCAACTGTGCAAATGTGCATATAGCTATACCGAAATGCAGTAATACAGTAATGCAGCGTAATTTATTTTCATAACAATTTAGGCAACATTCATCTGAGCAATGCATGTGACACATTGGCAGTCCTTTGTACAGTAAAGTTTTTCTTTTTTATGTAACTGTTCACTAGTTACTGTAGCTCACACAGTGGGCTGACATACAGTTTTTGTTTTTCCATTCTCTTTTCAGAGTTACTGTGTAGACTGGGTCAGATTCAGCACAGTCATTTCATTATCATTAGTGAGTGGATGATTTATTAGATGTCTGTATTTGAACTTAAAACAGAAGTCCATAGACTAATGTCATTACTACATAGGCAGATGTCACACCAAGAGTCAATGCCAGTGAGATGGGTGTCTCAAACATACAGAAAATTGCTATAATCTTTCACCATGAGCATTCCTTTTCTATGGGTATGCTTAGCAAAAGTGGTTAAAATTATTCAATTGACTTATGGTTTATTGGATAATGTCCTTATGGGACATATTTGTCCAACATCATTTATAATATTTTGACCCAAGATTCTTAAAATACTTTTGATAAAATGCAACTGGATGGAGACCTTATTTAAGTAAAATAACAATAATATTTTAAAGACTATTAAGATTCTTTTCAGGTTGTCAATAAATGAGAATATGCCAAGGGCCATTTACAGTTTTGAACTTGACTAAAATGCATGATCTTAGAAACATAACAGATATACCAAATCAGTTTAGATTTTTTGAATGCTCTTTTCATATTGTACAAGCTGCTATAATTTCCACGTCTTGAAATGTGTCTCGTACTTTACGTAACCTTGGTTCAAACACACTATGTCTGTTCTAAAATGTTGGGATGGAATGTTGCCAAGATTAAGTAGGACAATGCTATTTCTAGAATTATAAACTTGCTGCTGGTTTGGTTTCTATTTGATGTAGTATCTGAGTTCTTTGCTGAAGAGGTTCCCTAGGTGATACCATTAATGTGAACTCATTATAATCATAACAAGTATAGCCTATGTCGGTATTTTATAATGGGGTAAAGATGAGGCATCAGGGACAAGAAATTATACGATAGGCTAAAATTTTGCATACACACAAAATATCTCAACTCTTCGATGAGTTATAAGAAGTAACCAGGAGTACTTTCAATGTCTCCATGGTGTATAATTTTACGGATGAATTCCGTCATCGGTTCACAGGGTGATATAATAATCATTTTTAATGGTTCACCTCGTTACTGTATGCTATTTACATAGAAAAGAACAATATTCAAAGTAGGGTGTAGTGTTGAATTTTTTTTGTGTGTTTTGCTCAATGATGATTAATCTCATGAGGACTAACTACTTTAGGATGGTTTTTACCTTGAGGGCCATAAGTTTTATCAAGTGTGCATTTAGATTCTGTATCATGTTTAAACTCTTCTTTTGCTGGATAAGCTAGGGAAGGCGTCTGGTGTATAAATTCACAAATGTATCTATAAGGCTTCATTAACTTTTCTGGCCTCTGCCTGGCTGGAGATCAGTATAATTTATTTGTATTTTTTTATTGTTTAGAAAATGTAGTCATGTTTCTTTTGTGTTTTTCCTAATGGGACCCACTATGTGATGTATGCAGCTTTATTCCTGTACCATATTATGTGTCAGAGTCTGCCATCATAGGTATATAATAGATCAGGGACAGGAGAAAAAAAAGGAGGGGGTTAGTCACCTGGTTCTCCCAGTGAAGATCAGGGTACCTAACTTGCATCATGTTGTTTGTTATGTACATTTTTGGGGGTTTCTTGTATGAATAAAATTTCAGTTCATAATCACAGGATATTCATGTAAAACGTTTTCCAGTATCCACTTATACACTAAACTCTAAGTATTACATTTAGCCTTATTGTCATGTTTGCTTAAAAATAGATCATATGAATAGCCTGGTTATGTTTTTATATTATTATTTGATTCCTTCATAACTCTCTCCCCATTTATAAAAAAAAAAAGGAAGGAAAGAAGTCAGGAAGGGGGAAAGGATGGAGAGTAGGGATGAAGGAAGAATGGATGGCAGAGGAAGGAAGAAAGGAAAAAGAGAATATATTCTCATTGGGTATGACGTAGCTGTATGCAGATAACAGAGGATCACCCTGCTGGCAATAAATGATGAATACACACACAATTATAAAATAATAATAATTACTTATTACTGTATAACTTATAACTAGTGTTGAGCGAATCAAAGTAAATTGACTTTCGAAGTTTAGGAAACATTTGCTTTGCCACAAATCTATTTTTCCTGAAATGACTGTGAAAAAGAAAAACATACTCACCTCATCTATTTGCTCATGAAGAGGCTGTCGTGGCCATCTTGATTGTAGATACAGCGCAAAAATCTTGCACAGTGACGTGTGACATCACTACCCAAGAACTCTAGTCGGCTGTGGTGACGTCATTACTGCACTCAGCCAGTATGAAGTCATCTCGTCACCTCGCAAGATTTTGCACTGTGATTTCAATCAAGATGACCATGATGACCTCTCTGCGAGCTAATGGATAAGGCGAGTATGTATTTTTTTTCAAAGCAAGATTAACCCCTGAAAGGCCTCGATTGTAGCAAAAAATTCTGCAATCTGAAGGGTTTAGTGACAGGGAGAGGCTCAATTGCCATTCCGTGTCATTGCGCCCGCTACTGTACATGCAGAGGAATACTCTTCCTGACAAAGTAACTTGTCATAAATCTAATTTCTTTGTGAAATTCGGTGAAGCAGCAGAAACACATTTTTCATAAATTCGCTCATCATTACTCATAACACATACAGATGTAGTAGAGTTAATACATAGGCTTAACTCGATTCATCAACTAAACTAGTTGTGTCAAGCGATACCTTTAATTGCTTTTCAAAGGTTTTTATTACAGGATATCATAAAGAGGTAAATGTTAACTCTACTACATCTGTAGTTCTAATAATTTTGGTGACTTTCTTTTTAATTGTCCATGTTATTTTTTGGGGAAATCCTAAAATCTTTCAATTTTGACTCACCAAGCATAATCATAGACTGACATGTCATGTTCTGTAGAGGACTGGATTATAATGAAAGGTACATCTTTGTACAAATAACAGAGGATCCCATTCCCAATATTGACTATAACTGATGGCCAAAGCTTATCTACTCCCCCTCCCTGCATAGAGCATGTCTAAAAAATGTTCTCATGGAAGTTGGATCAACTTGCAGGATAACAGGCCGAACTGGATGGACAAATGTCGTTTTACGGCCATAATTATTATGTTTCAGTATTTGATTTTAATTAGAAAAAAATATTGGTGATAGATTCTCTTTAAGTTATATATGGGTGGATATAGAGGATTCCCATCAAACAGAATATACAAGGAGGTATTGAAACCTGTATAAGACCCACGCCATACATGTACGGCGCTGGTGGATGTGACTTAAGGACCACCGCCGTACATGTAGAGCGGTCGGGTACAGGAGCTGCTCCCGCCCGATCAGTGGCACGGGCACGGCAGTCACTGATAGTCGGTCCCCTGCTGCATACGTGAAAAGACCGATGCCAGCGTATTAACCCTTTCTATGCCATGGTCAAAGCTGACCGCGGCATGCAGGGGGTTTGCAGAGGGTACGGGTTCCCTCCTCTTCCCCATTGGGTCCCCATGCTGCAGTGACGGAGAACCGTAGGCAGAGAAGGCAGCCAGATGCCTCCAATCGGGGCTTGCCTTCTACGGAAGCCTGTGAGATCCAGCCCCTTAGGCTGGGTCTCATAGGCAGGCTGTCAGCATACAAGCTGACAGTCAATGCATTACAATACAGGATCAGACCCCAGAAGTTAAAGTCCCACAGTGGGACAAAAATGAAAAGTAAAAAAAAAGTGTTTTTCATCATAAAAAACTAAAAAAGTTTCAAGTAAAAAAAAGCCCCTTTCCCAAAATAAAACACATAAAATTGTAAAAAAAATATAGAAAAAAAAAAGAAAAACAGACATATTTGGTATTGCTGCATCTGTAGAGACTGGCTCTATAAAAATATCACATAATCCACCCCCTCACCTGAATGCCATAGAAATAAATAAAATAAACACTGTGCTAAAACAACCATTTTTTGTCACCTTACATCACAAAAAAGTGCAACATCAAGCAATCAAAAAGGTGTATGCCCCCCAAAAAATACCAAATCAAACCATCACCTTATCCCACAAAAAATGAGCCCATACATAAAACAACCGGGCCAAAAAAAACTAAAAAACTATGGCTCTCAAAATACACACCCCACAATAGTACCACTCAAACCATCATCTCATCCCGCAAAAAATGAGATCCTACCTAAGACAATTGTGTAAAACTTAAATAAATGAAAAAAGTATACATATTATGTATTGCCACATCCACACATCCTGCTGTATAAAAATATCACATGACCTATCCCCTTAGGTGAACACCATAAAAAATTAAATAAAAAATGGTGTAAAAAAATATATATTTTTTTGTCACCTTACATTTCAAAAAGTGTATTACCAAGCGATAAAAAAGTCAAATGCACCCTAAAATAGTACCAATCAAACCGTCATCTCATCCCCCCCAAAAATGGTGAAAATTGGCAGGGTCCTGAAGGGTTAATATGGTGGAAAATCTACTTAAAAACGTAGTCTGCCTGTGTAGTGTTTCTTTGTGCATGCCTCCAACTTTATTCTGTATTTTCATTTTTTTTTCTTTTGTCAATCTCCAGACAACTTGCTCTCATTGAGATTTTGAACTAGCAGCATTATGATTGAAGCTTTTGTTTGCACAAGATTAGATTACCACAATTCTTTGTTTACAATCTTTCTCAATCTCTTAATTCAGTTAAGCTTTTAGAGGATACATGTTTGTTTTCTGTAGAAATCCACTTTCCAATGACAATATTTTACTGGATTCAAGGTAAAAGATTGGACTTCAATGTTCATTTCTGATTGTGTACCTAATTCTGCGTTTGCCTGAATTACCATTTTTTTGCTGTTATCGCTCCTGTCCTTTTTTTCCCCCCCATTATTCATAACGTGGCTATAACATTGATTGTTTTAAAACGTCTGTTAGCTCAAAGGCACAGAACAAGCCAAATACATATAATGGCATCCATATAAAATCGCATGAAAGTAATTCTATGGAATATTTAAAGTGAAGTTTGTGATAGCAACTACTTTACATTTGAAAATGAAACAAGGGCTGGTATGGAGAGAGGGTGTCCTACCATGGTTAGCGCCATCTCCTTGGCTATTGCCTTATAAGAACTTGTGCAGATCTTCCATGTCCTGGACTACATTGTTATAATTCTTAGGGTTTGACCCACAGATCATGGAAAGGTGAAAAGTGGCAAAGAATGCCAAGGAGATGGGAATAAGTTTCTACCAGACACTTTGGATTGTGGTTTCTCTCCCCGAGTTAACAAGGACCTCACCATGAGGGAAGAGTTAAGACACTCCTAAACACAGGCCAGCTGGTCCCACCAAAATTAGCAGGTTTGGTTGACCTTGAATTAATGAGTATGAACAGAGGCTTTCTTGTATCAGCAAAAAGCTGACCAAGGTAAAGGGAGAAATGTCATAAAATAATAAAAGACCCGTCACCTGATTGATCCCTTGCAGCTATCTCCGCATCGGTGTTCTGGCTGACCCCACCTCTTTGTTTACTGTGCTCCAGCAATGATATTCCCGTCTACCCACATAGGGCTAAGTGAGTGACGCTCTCGTCCACCAAGTATAGTGGGACAGTGGTTGGCATGGAGAACCGCCATGACAGTATGCATCCCATAATAGTGCTAATATGTCTCCACAATGTATATGTCTTTCTCACAATCCAGAGTCAATCCAGAAGGTTAATTTATATCACTAAACTGCTGTGATTGCTTCTTAAGGGGTGAAGGAAAGTTATACTAATATTGAAATTGTATTTAGAAATTTCCACTTATTTTATATTTAATGATACATTTTTATGGTCAGGTCCTCCTTTATATCAGTCAGTCACTCATGATTGTATCTTAGTAAATAAAGCTCAGTATTTAGCTCTACCCATGGGGAATAAAAAACTGATGTAAATGCAATTAACTCACTAATTATTTGCAATTTAATTGCACAGTTAGCATTGAATATGTTCCTGGAGAAAAAGGGAAAAGGTCTTCACTTATTGAGGTCATTTACAACCATAAATGAGGTGGAGATCTGTTTTCTCTTGGCTCATGGTCAGTAAACATTGAAGTAACATACTGCATTTAATTATTAGGATAATCCTTTAAAACAGTGTAGACAAATCACAGACGGATTGCAGGACCCTCGGTTCAGCAATCAATAACAACACATTAAGAGTGAAAATTGATGTCTGCGGTGGCCGCAAAGACAGAAGTACAGCCAAAGCACCAGGAACGATTGGTCTGTGTAATAACCTCAAGCTCTGGACTTTCTTGTTTCAAGTCATTAATTTGATTTTGTCCATTTGCATTGTGAGAGAGCGTTTGCCCAAGCAGTGTCAAATGAAGGGCCCCATGTGTCATACGACTGCAACCTTTGCACCACTAATAGCTAGGCTAAAAAAAAATGCCTATTTTTATACTGTCCAACAATATGTCTCTGTGGTGGATTTTGCCTCTGAAAGTAACAGTAAAATGTTTATACTTTAAAAAATAAATAAAAAAATTATATTTTTTGTTTTTCTGTCCATATAAATGTGCATCTCACATAGGCCACGAGATGCCAGCACAATGCAATCTGCTGATCAATGCATTGTGGGATGCTGAGGAACTAGGATAGACGATCAGTCGCAAAAAATTTTAATTTCCATGATCCCATCTATATTATATATATTTTTTTTTAATCCTATGTAGTTTTCACTCTGTTTGCCAAGCCTAAAATATGTCAAGTCTTCCTGTTCTTTGAGAGAAACTACATGGTAAACTAAAGATAACCTCATTGACTTCTATAGGCGATCTTATTAGGCATGCTCTGTGACCTGGATCAGGAAGGGGGAAGTTAAGCAGTGATATTACCTATTGTGAATGATATACAGCGGTGTTATCTGTCATTATAATTCTGTATGTGATAATAATGACACTATCACAGAGTACCACTAAAGGATAAAACATAACCTTTATTATGCTATTTTAAAACAACCCCACAAAAAACATACGAGAATCAGGCAGAATATTGGGAACGACCGTTCCAGTGAACGGTCTGGCCATGTGAATGTTCCGCCAATCACCCGGTGAATGAGCTCCATGCTTGTTCATCAAGTCATCCTGTTGTTCATGCAGGCACCACCGATCATGGCTTCTTGGGCAGCAGACTGTGCTGTCTAAACAGAGATCTGCTGCTCAGAAACAATGATTCTGTATGAGGACGAGGGATCGTAATAGCAATCCTTATACAGTCAGCCCATGTAAATCCAGCTTTATTGTCATAAGGCAATCTGAGGTAGTATGAAATCTGATCAGATGGTCCGACTGCTGCTCTTTCCTTCCCACGTGTTTTACACTGTAGCTCGGCTTATTCAGGATGCCTGCTGTATATACGCACAAGCCCACCACAAACTTACCAGGAAGTCAGCTCAGAGAATTCTGAATAAAAGAGTAAAGCTTTCTAAACCATGACTTCCACTAGACTGAACGTGACCATGAAAAAACAATATAGTGTATAATTGTTTAAAAAATAATGAAAGAAACTGCAGTAGTGGAACGTGAAGACACATGGCAGCAGAAGGATCAATTTCAGCTTGTATAATTGGTGAAATACATAGTGAGCCCCTGATTAACGCCCATGAAAGCTCTCACAATCAGCAAACTAACTTGATGTGTCCAATGATACAATAGATGGAGCTGCATCTGTGTAATGCAATCATTCCTGGTTCATAGGTTCAATTCTCCACTTCTCTGATATAAATACAAATTGGCACAAAGGGCAAATTACAAACCAGATATTCATGAGCTTTTGTAAAAGATAACATTTACATCAGTATTGTATTATAATTTTTTTTCCTGCTGGTAGTTTCAACGTTTTTTATTTAAAAATCATGGTTTACTGTGGTTTATCTTTAACCGTTTACTATGTGATTGTGCCGCTCGCAGTTATTTATACCATCGCTAAGGATGAAATTGTTTCTTTATTATGTTCTGTAAGACTGTTCATAGGTGCAGACACTGGAATATAAATGGGGCGGTTCTGTACACGCATGCTGCAGTCACAGGGACTGTGTTGTAGCACCAGTTCTTAGCCTCCTCAAGTGATACATGAAAGTATCTCCGAGACTAGTATCATGCACTGTAATGGGAACAGTACAGGGACTCCCTAGAGGGGCTTCTCAAATGGTAAAAAGGATCGAGAACGCTTTCCCAAAGCTGAGAATAGAGAAGAGCGAAGTTTTGAAAAATTTGATTCAGTGATTCACCAAAATCATATTCTTCCCACTTGGTGGCCAAAACTCAGTGTGTAGGCTTGAAAGTTAACCCTGTACTGACTGCCAACAGTAAATTTATGTCGGGCATTTAAAAATGATGCCTGCTGGCACGTGCGGCCCTACCATGGCCGCCCGGTATCTGCTGTTTTAAAGAGCAGACCCCCGGAATTTTAAACCTTCAGATGTCGTGGTCATCCAGGTGTGTGGTGCACTAGCTGCTCCCAGCAGGGAATGGGGGAGCCGGAGTGTGTATGCGGCAGTCGATGTCCTCCTGTGTGATGGTCCCAGACATGGTACATAGCATTTAGGTGGCAAAATCCTCCTCAAAGTAATAACATTGAGGGATCCACAAACGGGATGACCAAAATACCATGTGGATCACCTCCATAAGGTCCAGCATCCCTCCCTACTATGAACCTTATAGAATTTCACTTTTAAAAGGGTTAGAACCAGATGCCAAACATGGTGGATGGATCAAACATGACTGCTGGATTATTTCAGCAACAATATCCCTAGCTTACAATACAATGGTGAAGACCGCGCGGGATGAGGCTTTTGTAGGCCTGTGACATCACAGGGTATGGCGGGTGATTTTGCGTTCCTGGGCTTCTTACTTTCACTTTGTAACACGTGCAGCCACCATTTTAGGGAAACTTACCACAAAGCACAAGGAAATTTGGCTTTGTTGCAAATTGAAGTTTTCCTAAACTTCAGATCGCATTCCGCTTGAATGCTTCGCTCAACACTAGTTGAGAACATAGGTTTCTAGAAAACCCAAAGATATTATCAAATACACTGCCTTTAACATCAGATATGTTAACCCCTTAGTGAGCAGCCTGCTTTGGGCCTTTGTCAACAAGCAATTTTTTTCTCTCACTTTTTCATTGTTGCATTGTTTTTTTTATTTTAATGTACCTTGCTGGCTAGATTGAAGTCATTTTCTATGGCAAAATTGGGTGTAAAAAATTATAAATGAGACGAGGCGGCCAGCCAGCCCTTTCCTGGAAAATAATATTGACTAGTACACCAATGCTCTAGACTAAAATTTAGTGATGATCTCTGGCACTATGGCTGAAAATCGTTGAGGTGGGTAGTGTATACATGTTGTACATTTCATCTATGGATATACTGTATGATAAGTCCATATACAGTATGTATTCTGGCCATATTGGCATGGGCCAGATTGAAATAATGTCTCATCCCCACCCTTCTACAGACAAAAAATGCAGAAACGATTAAGGCTCTGCTCCCGTCATCTCAGAGGTAAACACTGAAAATTTTCCTGGTGTAAAGTATATTCAGTCTTCTGATTTCTGCCACTGTATAGGGTTATAAATTAAATATGTATATAGCATGTGGGGAGTTCCTGTATTGAATAGTATTGTAGTAGATAGATAACACCAAAGCTAAGTCATCATTGTAGTTAAGTGCAGATCCCCTAGATGTTTACTGTCCCCAGTGTAAATCCACAAATCCAGAAAGATGGATTGCGCTCTTAAGTCCACACACAAGTTATTAATTGAGGAATCTGGAAAGCCTTGAAGCAACATTTTGGGCAATCTTGCCTTTTCTCAAGCTTATGAAGGGGAGGTGTGAAGGGACCTGTGGTCATCCTGGTGTGGTCACAATATGGAAAACATAGGTCCCTTTACACTTTCCCCTCATAAGCTTGATAAAGGGCAAGACTGTCAAAATGGTGCTTCACTGACTTATTACCGGTGATTCTTGAATAGTGTAGTTGACCAAATTGTGCTATCCGTTGATGGAACATGTGCAGTACGTGATTAAGGCCATTGCCCAAAGCAGGGAGAGTACTGCACATGTGCCATCTTGGGACTGCAAAGTGCATGTGTAAGATCTCAGTGTAGCATGGGACAACGCTGGAGCCATCAACATCAAGGAGAAGGTGTGGGGCTGAGATCAATGAGGAGAGCATGAGCACTTGCCTGACTCAGCAATGCACATTAGGTACTTTCAAAAGTCCTCTACCTGTCATTGTTATTGTTTTAAAACTCCCTTTAAAAGAAGAAAATAGTGTACCAATTCATTACACACTAACATATGCCAAAAGGAAGCTCTTTTGGCTTATGTCTGGTAAATAGGGCTCTCTATATATGTTTGGTGTTTGCATTGTGAACTTTCTAAGTACACACTCCAAACTCACCATGGTAGTCCAGTTTGATCATGGCCTAATAAGGGTGTTTTTTTGGCAAATAAAGTATATTCGCTGTATAACGAAACGTTTTCCAATGTTCTAATATACTTTCTGAGACAATTCTTTAGGGATTTCTCTCTTCATTGTTTACTTTGTCCTGACCATGCAGTGATTGCCCAAGTGAACGGCTTGTTAAAGTTACCAGGTCTATGCTGTCGACTCTATGACTCTAGCTGGGACTCTTTTACAAATGGCTGATGTATTATCATTTGTAGTAATATTTACTGGTGACATTCGGTTTTCCAATGTTCTCATCACCATGATTTTTTAACCGGAGATGGAATTAGTACATTTCTACCCACATCAGCCCTAAAAGTTACAACACAGTTGTCCACAATCTCTCTTGTGTCGACTAAATCTTCATTTCTTTTCCCATTCATTGACTACAAGCATAAACCTTCAAAATAACCTGACAACAGATCGACCAAGTACATTAGATAACTGTATATAATGGTTGTGATTATACAATGGATAATCTAGATTTGCTGAGATTGTAATACCCCCTATATGGTCCCAAAGTTAAAAACAAATCTACAGCGTAATTAGGAATAACACTTTGAGCCTCATTTATTCCTCCCTTTATCATATTTGTATTTTCCAAATCATAAAACCATTCTGCAGAAAGTATCTGCAGTAAAATATTAATCCAATTCCAATATTGTTTACTGTGACAGATCCCAGCCATGCCTTTAATCTAACATACTTGAGGGCTTTACCCAGAGGATTACAACCAAGACTTATTAAAACAAGAATGATAATTTTCCTATTTATAATGCATTGATTTTGCATACCATTTAAATATTTTACAAACTGTTTATCATAAATCTAAAATAATTATATTTCAAAGTGGATTCTGCAGAATCGTTTTGAACTGAACTCATCGGGGTCGTGATGGCGATCATTCCATCCCCAATTTCAGAGATCATGCTGCAGTAATGGAACGAAGCGTCGTGTTGAGAGCGTTATGGGAAAAGGCACAACAAGATAATTAAGGCAAACAATCTCTGATTGGCTTTTTTTGTCCTCTGCTTCGGCTCTAGACATCACGCTTGTCAATCTTGCCTTGTTGAATGAGCAAGTTTCCTGTTTCATTACTTGGGAATGCCTAGAAGTCATTACCATTAACACGTTTCAGTATGTGCAGTAATGAACAAATGAAACATAAAAAGAGAATATTGAATGGCGCATTCCTCGGATAGCATAAGTCTTAATAATGTTTTACTGTGTTTTCTATGAAAAGCCTCTTTTTTGCTTGTTCTAGCTATTTTAAAGCGTTCAGACTATTGAAAAAATGGAGTTTCAACATTAACTTTTAGTGAAATCCCAATGTTCTTTAAAGTGACTTGCTTTCGAAAGACTGTGAAAAAAGGCACTCTAGGCTTGCAGTTAATTACCAGGGGTGGATGCTATTATGTTTCTTGCATACGTTATCTTGGACGTATAATACATTCTAATAAAGAGATTATTTGTCACTTCACTGAACCATAGAAAATACAAGGGAAATGTTATTGTAAGGCATACAGAGCATACTGTGCTGAATTATAAGAGCCTCCGTCTGACAATGTCATGGGACATTATCATTTTATGGTGTCAGAAGTCTGCAGTTTACCAGAAGGGTCTATGGAATGGAAAATATATGAATTACAATGATATGCAAATAATGGTTTGGAGTAATTTTACGTTATTTATTACACTGGCTCGTTTGTGTGTGCCCTGAACATTTTTGGTTTTTTGCATAGTTTGGATATGACAAGCTGATGACTAGTAGTTTAGATGCTCGGATTATTTACAAAGCCCATTGAAATCAATAGAAATTGGTGCCCATTTCGAGTGCCATGCAGTTTTAAGAATTCTTATTTTAGAATACTTATATAAGAATTAACTAAAACAGGCATGTGAAGAGTGGTGATGGGTTCAAATTAACATTTTCTAAATTAGATAGCCTGTTTAATTCTAATGAAATTATTTTTTTTATACCAGAAGTGTGACACTCCGGGGCCCCAATACAAAGCCTTTAACAGCGCCCCTAACCACCATATGCCATTGATAATAGTGATGCCATAGAATGTGGCAGAAGGGCTCTTGCGCCCCCTTAGGCATCAGTTGGACGTCTACTTATGTGCCCTTATAGTGATGGCCATATGTTACAATTTTATTTTGGGTATTTATCCTCAGTTTAGCTGCACCATCTGAACAGACCTCTGTCTACCTGTATATGTCCTTATGAAATCCCAGGCGTAGATAGGTACAGTGGGGCCTCATAGACATACAACCCAGAGGTTATAGGGAGCTGTTATATGCCTGTGTACATGATTCACTAGAACTAACACGTAGTTCAGTTGTAATATCATGTAGCCAGAAGCATATGGCATAGTGAAAGTAATATTTTGCAAATATTCAATTAAATATTCGTCTTACATTCGTCAAAATTGAATATTCTAAAAAACAAAGTTATAGCAATATAGCGAATATTTGTAAAATACACATATAGACTGCTATTTAGCTAATATAGTGCTATATAATCTTTTTTGTTATAGTCTTATTTTTTTTTTTCTCTTCTGAATTTCAGATTTAAAAAAATTTACACTATTGAATTTTTTTTTATTATAGCACTATATTAGCTAAATTGCAGTATATATGTGTATTTTACAACTATTCGCTATATTGCTACATATTCTTGTCTTAGAATATGACAAATATTCTAAAAAACAAAGTTATAGCAATATAGCGAATATATTTGTTAGTTATTTAGAATATTCGTCTTTATTATTTTTTCAATCTGTACTGTTATTCCACTTTGGCATACTCCTCCCCGACAAGCGCCCCCATCACCATGGGAACGCCTGTGGGTTAGAATATACCACCGGATCTGAGTTTTCACTATCTCAGGGAGAACTCAGATCCGATGGTATTTTCTAACCCACAGGCGTTCCCATGGTGACGGGGACACTTGTTGGGGAGGAGTATGCGAACAACTGTACAGATTGAAAAAAAATGTAAATATTCTAAATAACGAATATATTCACTATATTGCTTTATATTTGTTTTTTAGAATATTTGTAATTTTTTTCCATATAAAAACATGATTCCTTCCTGCTTAACTTGCTTGTGGGCCAATGACTCATTGACCCACAAGAAAGAAGCAGATAGGAATCATGTTTTCAGATGTAAAAAAATGACGAATATTCAATACAGCGAATATATAGCACTATATTTGAAATATCCGCAAATTAGCGAAGTTGCGATATTCGCGATTAATATTCGCTATTCGAATATTCGCGCTCAACACTAATGGGGAGTTGTGCTGTAGAATGTTTTTATTGGCTCTCCACAAAAGTGAGTGATGGGCAATGTGTTGAGAAAATGCCCTTTATCAAGCCATGTAATAGATAAGAACCCAGGGAACTGAGTAGCCCAAATTCAGCTTAGGCTACTTTCACACTGGTGTTTTTGTTTCCGTTTGTGAGATCCGTTCAGGGCTCCCACAAGCGGTCCAAAACGGATCAGTTTTGCCCTAATGCATTCTGAATGAAAAAGGATCTGCTCAGAAGGCATCAGTTTGCCTCTGTTCTGTCTCCATTCTGCTTTGGAGGTGGACACCAAAACACTGCTTGCAGCATTTCGGGGTCCGTCTGACGAAACTGAGCCAAACGGATCAGTTCTGACACACAATGTAAGTCAATGGGGACGGATCCGTTTTCTATGACACAATAGAAAACGGATCCGTCCTTCATTGACTTTCAATGGTGTTCAAGACAGATCCGTCTTGGCTATGTTAAAGATAATACAAACGGATCCGTTCTGAACGTATGCAGACATTTTAATTTTCTGAACGGATCTGTCTGTGCAGATCCATGACGGATCCGCACCAAACGCGAATGTGAAAGTAGTGCACAGATTTCTAAGCATTAAACTTCTCTAACAAAAAGTGTTTTGATATAATAAACATGGAGTTAATCCTTTAATGGCTGACTATATGTGTTTTTACGGCAGCTGAAAAAAAGGGACGGGAAAAAAAATCCATGTTTTCATGGCACTGTAGAATAAACCCTGTATGGGTACCCTGTGCTGTCCTGGAGTGGATGCTAGGCTGTCTAGTCAAAGCCTATCTCCTTCTTTAATATCTGGCATTGGTGGGGCCTTCAAGTCCATCTTTACAGGCTCAGTCACACGACCATATCTGTTTTTGTGGTCCACAAATAGTGGATCCACCAAACATGGACACCGGCCGCGTGCGTTCCGCATTTTGTGGATCGTATTGTCTTTTTCCTGTGTAGAAATGCCTATTTTTGTCTGAAATTACGGACAAGAACAGGACATGTTCTATCTTTTTGTCTGGGCCACGGAACAGAAGTATGGATGCTGACAGCACATGGTGTGCAGTCCGCATCTTTTGCTGGGTCCGCATCCATTCCACAAAATTGTGGAACTGATGCGGACAGAAATATGCGGTTGTGTGAATGGACCTGAACTCTCTGATCCCTCCTTAGATTGGATGACCAAGTTTCTTGGGAACTTAGAGACTGGGTGAACATTGTGCAGTCAGCCCTGGGCACCTAGAAAGGCTTCCCGTCCACTAGGTGACACAGGTCATAACAGTATTCGAATCAGATGAGTATGCCCATACATTACAGCTACATGACAAAAATGAACCTAAAAGAAAATTGTACAAAATACAAAAACATGATTATTTAGCATAAAGTACTCACATGATTATTTTCTAGCACATGTATTACATTCAAACTAAAACACTATTCTGATTAGATATCAACATGAGCTGAAGAGTTACGTTAACAGGTTATTCATGACATAACAAATATGATAGAAAAAATAATAAAAAATGTATATTTCTCCAACAATAAACCAAGGCCTTGTATAGCCGTGTCAATGAAAGAATAGCAGAGCTATAATGGAAGCTAAAACTTTGGCTGGTCCTTAAGGCCCTGGCCATTGAGGGGTTAACGGTATTTGTAGAATGTCATGTACACTGAGAAGCCAACATATTTTTCATGAAGCAGAATGGCAGAGACATAAAGTTTTGGCCTAATGCTGAAGGTTATGAAGACAGAGGAAGTCATTACCAATACCACAATCAATAAAAAAGCCTCACAGCAAATATGGTAGAGCCGAGAACACTTATTGATTTGAAAGCTGTTTGAAATAGGCTCCTGGGTATTCTAAATGCTGAACTAAGGCTCGAAGCTGTAAGGGTCAGAGTAGTCTCTGGAAATAGCAAAAACATGACTGCAGGTCACTTTCCATCGCTCTGAAATACTTTAAAAAAAAAGTTTCTACTTGCCACAATGCAAAGTCAAGAAACAGCGAGGAGCACAATGGGTCCAAGTGTTAGAATGTAAACCTACTGTAGGTCACTGCTTAGTAATATTTGGAAATTGATTCAGATTTGTGTGCATTACAATGGGGTCTATGACTTGTGAAGCCAAGTGTGAAAATGTAAAAAAAAAAAAAAAAGAGGAAAAAATTGCGAAGAATTAGAAAAAAGCCAGATTAAAACTACAAAACTGGTAAACTTTAAGGGGTTCTACAGTCTATTTAAACTGATGACCTATCCTCTGGCTAGATCATCAGCATCTGACCTGCGGGGGTCTGACACCCGGGACCCCGGCCGATCAGATGTTTGAAAAGGCAGCGGCGCTCCAGCAGAGCCGCGGCCTTCTCACTGTTTACCGCTGGCCCAGTGATGTCACGACTTGTATCAACTGGCCTGGGCACGGCTAAGCTCCATTCACCCCCGCCGGTCAGATGCTGATGATCTATCCAGAGGATAGATCATCAGTTTAAACAGAACCCCTTTAATAATAAACTGGAGATCCAGTGGCAAAAATCTGCATGTAGCCGCACATATCCCCTGCCGATCAGGAAATATAATCTAAAGCTGGCTATAGGGCCACATTTTTCATATAAACACACCACATTTGCAAAACTTTTTGTGCAATTGGCATTACCACTTTCCTGAAACAGGGGGATGGCGGGGGAGGGGCGGGACCGGAGGCCCATTTATCATCCTCTACTGGGAGAAGACTGAAATCTACTCCAGCCAGGTGCTCGGACTGCTGGATGCTGTGCCTAATTTATGCAGAGATGTTTGCCTTGTCATAAATCAGGAGCAGCATCCGGCAGCACGCCAGACTATGATAAGTCTGCCCCATACACTTTTGAAGAATTAGTTGAACCCAACGGGACATGCCAACCATCTAATGAATATGAGGGCATCCAGTCTCTCCACAGACAACTGATCTAAAGTAACGGAAGGTTCCATTGTTGGATTTCAACATGCCCGATCCTTTTTAAGCTGATGCCAAAAGTGTCTGGCAGCCGTTTACTCTCCTTTTCAGATTTAGGATACATGCCAACAAATGGGTAGCCATTTATGACCTGGTTCTGTGTCTGTATGATTTATGAATAAATCATGTCATGGAATTTACTCTCTATGCCTATAAAGATCGTAATCCAAAATCAACACAGACGAAAAAGTTAATTCAGAAATACCTCCATGTGGGGTTAGTTACACTGGGGAATCATTACATCTAAGCTGTCAGTATAGTGCATACACCTCAATGTGCACAATGAGTTTCGAAGATGCCTGAATAGATATTTATAGGCCTGAGATGTTGGCTAGAAACCATATTGCAAATTAGGAAAAAAGAAAAAAAGAAAAGAAAAAAGTTGCAAAAAGTTGCAAGAAATTAATGAACACAACCTGTGAATGAGTCCCAAATATCAATGTTATTACAGTGTCATTACAGTTTTGGGTCTTTTCCTTTTCCTTTTTTTTGTATTACTCTCGTATTTCCGATGCATGAAGACATTTCGGTGGGGGCAGTAGAGGATTCTGCAATAAATGGAGTGAAAACCTTATCTGTAAATTCGACATCTGCTTTAAAAAAGTGAATTTATTGCGTAAACAAATAAGTTGAGTCGAAAATGCTACAAACAAGTGCCTGCTCAATAGCTCATCTGCTTTCGGATAAGCAGAATTATTTTTCGAGGATAGACTCTCTTTAAGTAGATAACAATAAGTATCTTAAAGGATGTAGTTTTAATCCCTGAATTGAAGTGGAGCTTTAATGCAAGCAATGAGAACTGTTATTCTGAATTTGTCTTTTTTCCCTCTCTTTTCAGTTATAAAATAGCAGATTCAGGACGGCTGCATGTAGCTTAAACCGTGACCAACTGAGTTGCTTCACAGTGGCTAAATGTTTATTTCTACCTGAATTGTGTATTCACACTGATAAGATATCCTCCAGTTTAAAAAAAAAAAAAAAAACATAGAGGAAGTGAATAAAAATACAACATTTTATAAGACCACAATTTACCAGGTGAACTATCTTAAATTGGACCTGTCACCTCTCTTCAGACATGTCCGGATTAGGGCTCATGCACACAAACATTTTCTTTCCGTGTCCGTAACGTTTATTTTTTCAGACCGTATGCAGAACCATTCATTTCAATGGGTCCGCAAAACAAATGAAAGGTGTGTGCATTCCATTTCCGTATGTCCATTCTGCCAAAAAATAGAACATGTCCTACTATTGTCTGCATTACGAAAAAGGATAGGACTGTTCTATTAAGAGCCAGCTGTTCCATTACGCAAAATACGGAATGCACACGGATGTCATCTTTATTTTTTGCGGATCCGTGTTTTGTGGACCGTAAAATACATACGGTTGTGTGCATGAGCCCTTAGTGACTACTTGCATTTCCCTTCAAATAACAAATCTGAAGCATCTTTTCAAATAACTGGTTTCCATATGCGTCCAAGAGAAACAAACGTTGGCACGGCTCAGAGGTCTACAGAGGTCCAGTGTGGCCTCATAGACTGCAACTTGGAGCTTGTGCGGAGCTGTAATCTGACCATGTACTTGAGCCCTAAGGGAAATTTCCTGGTAATTTTCAGATCACTCAACCTAGTGGGAACAAACTCTCCATTTATTTACCTCTTATCTGAAAAGTATGGCACTGCTTGTAAAAGATACGGGCAAAGTATCATTTTGTATTTGTAAATCCATAAATTGCATGCAATGTGATGCTCAATCGGTGATTAGTTTACCCAGTGTGATGCAGTTGATTAACTATCCATTGAAAATGACATATTATATTTTTATCCACTTACTTTTCAAATTGCATCTTGTTAAACAAAATTACATGGCTCATTTCAAAGCTATTTCTGTTTTGCCAGATAATTTGGGTTGCCTTTGTTTAGTTTGTGCAGTCTTTATGTGTTCTGAAAGGTAGAATGAATTAAACTAATAGAGCATTTAGTAAAAGCATAACAGATCCCTGAACTGCTTATTTTTATATTTAATTTAGAAGTCATGGAAGTCATGGAACAGTCAAAGGCTACATACCATTATGTTGTTCTAAGCTATGCATTCTAGAGGTTATTTTATATTAGCAACATTAATCACCATTCAAGGTTTTAAACATATCGCCTGCTCAAGAGTGGGTGCCTTAGCTGGCCAGTGACTGCTATAAGATACAGCAATGTCCGCGATTGGCAATAACTCCGATCATTGATATATCACTTGTCAAATATTTTGGT
Organism: Bufo gargarizans; assembly: GCF_014858855.1. NCBI lineage: Eukaryota > Metazoa > Chordata > Amphibia > Anura > Bufonidae > Bufo > Bufo gargarizans. The sequence goes on along the minus strand of NC_058082.1, from coordinate 615,578,905 downwards.
CAATGGCAATTGCAAGATCTGAGGGATTATCTACCAGGAATGGGCTGCTGCAAATGACTAAAGGCTTTCACCATGATTATTCAAGCCATTCGGTTGCTATGGCAGCTTGGGGCCTTCTGAAGGCTAGCTTTAAGCAATTTACCACTTAAGCCCTGTCTGTGGCATGGTTTAGTAGGAACACTGCAATTTTACTATAGACTGCAAAAGTAAACCATTGCAGTCTATAGTGTAAAAGAAGTTAAACTAAAGTAAAAAATGTTTAAAATAAATTAAAATAATCTCCACTTTCCAATTTTACAAACAAAAGAAAAAATAGACATCATTGGCATATCCAAAAATGCCCAAACTATCAAAATATAAAAGTATTTATCCCATAAGATGAATGCCCAACATGCAGTAGATGCTTAGACAGAAATATAAAAAGTTATGGGTGTCAAAGATTTATTTTTAATTTATTAAATCCTAGGAAATACTATATAAGTTTGTTCTCACTGTCATTGTACTGAACTGGAGAATAAAGGTAACGCCATTTTTACCTCTGTAAATACAAAACATGCAAAGCAATGGCAGATTTTTTTTTCCCCACTTTCACCCTATTAATAATCTCCAGGTTCCCAATACATTGTATGGAATATTAAACTATGTCTTTAGTAAAGTTGAGCGAACCCAAGCTGCAGAGTTCGGGTTCTTACCGAACTTTGCGAGTTTGTGTACCCGAACTCAGACTTTTGCGAGTTTGGGTACTCAAACTCGCACTTTTTTACTGAAGTTCGGGTTTGGTGTTCGGGTGATTTCATGGTTATAACGGAAAATAATAGCATTCTTAAAACAGAATGCTAAATAAAATGTCTATTGAGGGGTTAAAAAAACAAAAAAAACTCACCTCATCCACTTGATCGCACAGCCGGTATCTTCTTTTCTTCAGAACCTGCAAAAGGACCTAAGGTGACGTCACAGCGCTCACCACGTGGTGAGCATGGTGACGTCACCGCAGGTCCAGCTGAATGAAGATAGAAAGACCTTCCCGAACTTTGACCTGAAGTTTGGCTGAACCCGGCAAACCCGAACTTCCACGGGTTCGCTCAACCCTAGTCATTAGAAGGTTCAATCTGTTCCCCAATCAAAAAGTAATTTTTTGATAAAATATTTTACTTTATTGTCCTTTTACTGTTTGTATAGTAATGTATTTTGTCTATGTGTTTGTGTAATACGTAGATCTTCACCCTTTCTAGAAGAAAATGGGGCAGATTCATCAAAGCAGGCCATATTCGAGCTCTAATTTGCAACTTTTAAAATTTCTTTCCACTTTTCATAAGAAAAACTTACTGGTGGGCTCGCCATATGCAGATGACAGAGCAAGGGTGGGATGATTTAAAAGAAATAAAAATTTGCATTGTGATACAATATTAAATATTAAAAACATTTAATGGAGCATTCACATGACCGTATGTATTTTGCAGTCTGCAAAACGTGGATCTGCAAAAATACTGATGACGTTCATGTGACATCTGTGTTGCATTCATTTTAATAGCGGATCCATTGTAACAGTGCCTGTCCTTGTCCGCAAAACGGACAAGAATAGGACATGTTCTGTCTTTATTTTTTGCGGGGGCTACAGAATGAACATACAGATGCGGACAACATATGGTGTGCTGTTTGCATTTTTTACTCTTTGAAATGAATAGGTCCCCAAAAAATGCGTATCGGATAAGTACCAAAAATACGAATGTGAATGGGGCCTAAACCCCAAAAGTATTACAATTTATGTCAGAAACTCATAGCTAGCTTTTACGCCAACAGACTTCAGACTAAGACTGGGATATGAGAAGCCAGTTTTAAGGCCCCTGTACATGCTCTGATGGAGAAGACGATTTTCGGGAAGGAAATATTCATTCTTGACAATTGCCTGCTAGTCAGTGGAGGAGGCTGCTTTATTTACATCCAGCGATCTCCTCCACAGTTTAGGGAGGAGTGATCGCTAATGCCATCACTCGAGCCCATACAGAACCATTGTTTGCCGGCAGCAGAGGCTTTTTAGATGGCACAATCTGTAGCTGGCAAATGATGATTTAGGTGACCGCACCAAAGATCCTCTGGACTTTTGAACGAGTGTTTTGCGGCAACTTTACTCTGGCAGATTATAGCTAAAGAGCGTTTATACAAATGCTTTTTAAAGAAATAAAGTGTATTTTCTTTCCTTTATTCTATTTTTTGTAGAAATTATGCAAGTTTGATGTAGAAAGAAAGACAAAATGAAAAACTCAATTGCTTGGTTCATTGTATACTGTTCGGTATGCATTATTCCTTACAGGGTTTCCAGACTAGGAGGGAGCACGAAAATGTCAAATATGTCTAGTTGATAAATTGACCAGTGTAGATATGGGGCCGTGAACAAGGACATTTTATTACTTTCCTACGTATGTTCTACTATTATTACTTTTTTCATCAACTGTATTTTTCAAAAGATGTTGAAGGGTAACGATGAGGCCTGGAATTTCAGAGGACTTCCACACAAAACTGTAAAATTAGATGTATATTAGTAAAGAGATATTTATATATATTTATATTATATATAATTTATTAGGTTACCCTGTTTATTGGTTAGTTCAATTTGCTCTGCTGTCTAATGCAGTTTAGAAAAAAATATGCTGACACATCATCCAGACAGTGGCCAACATAACACTCCTTTGGCTTCCATCAGATGAATGGAGTCAGGAGCTTTTATTGGCATATATGCCGAAAGGAAGACTAGAACTTGAGACCTAAAGGAGTTATCTGACTCTTTGAAACTGACAACTTATGCTCTGGATAGGTTAGTAGCACCTGATTGGTGGGGGTTACGATGGTCATGATGTCACTGGCCTAGGGTAAGCAGTGAGAAGGCCATGGTGCTCACAGGTCACTGGGCCTTCTCAAACAGCTGATTGGAGGGGATCCTAGGTGTCAGGACTAGTGTTGAATGAACTTGCGACTAGTGTTGAATGAACTTGCGACTAGTGTTGAATGAACTTGTAAGTTTGGCGTTCGGGTTATCTAAGAATTCAATTTCTTTACCACACACCATAATGGAATTCTATGATGGCATGCACCACGGAAGCCTATAAGAGGCATTCTGTATTCCATTCTGTTATAATAGAAGTCTATGGCCAGCATAGACTTCTGTTATGATGGAACGCAATACGGAACTAGCTCAACACTAGTCAGGACCCCATCAATCAGATGCTAATGACCAATGCAGAGCATACAAAAAAAGGGGGTTAGTCAGCACCTCCTAGTGCGCAGGTGCACGCTGCCATGGCAAAGACCTAGAAGAAGAAAATGACAAAGCAGTAGCACACTACAAATCAGATAAAGTACAACAATGTCATAGTCACAAAAATTATGATTACAATAATAATGGTGCTAATGCTACGCTTATTTATAAAGTGGGATGCTTGGCCAATACATTTTGTACAAAACCATCTGAGCCCGTCTGCCGCACGTCAAGGCGATCTCAGATTGTTTTGTACAAAATGCATTGGCCAATCATCTCACTTTATAAATAAGCGTAGCATTAGCACCAATATTATTGTAATCATAATTTATGTGACTATGGCATTGTTGTGCTTTATCTGATTTGCAGTGTGCTGCTGTGTTGTCTTTTTTTCTTCTATGCAGAGCATACGTCATCAGTATCCTGCTGGTTAGATAACACTGTAAAACATTGTAGGTGAGGGCCTGCTCGTCAGCTGACCCTTTAAAAAATTATATGCGAGGGTCTGCTGGGGAGCTGACCCTGTAAAACATTGTAGGTAAGGGCCTGCAGCTGAGCTGACCCTGCAAAACATTATGTGCGAAGGGCATATATGCGAGGGCATTATATGTGACGAATAAGCATGTTGAGTCGAGAAGTCATGGTCAATCCAGGCCTTGTTCATTTTTATAAGAGTCAACCTGTCAGCATTTTCAGCTGACAGGCAGATATGCTTATCTGTTATAATGCCACCAGCAGCACTAAATACCTGCTCAGACAAAATGCTGGCGGCGGAGCAGGCCAGCACCTCCAAGGCGTAGAGCGCCAGTTCGTGCCATGTGTTCAGCTTGGACACCCAGTAGTTGTAAGTCACTGAGGGATCATTGAGGACCCTGACACAGTCTGCTCCTTCACCATCTTCCAACATTTTTCCCTCCTTGTGACACTAGGCCATGCATCAGGGTGAGGGTGCTGGAAGGGTGTCATGAAACTGTCCCAGGCTTTGGACTTGTGAAGGTCCAGGGTGCAGGGCAGGAGGCATCCAGGCCTGTGTCTTGGACAGGGGATTGGCCAGCACGTAACACAGGGGAAGAGGAGGCAGTGGTGTGACCCGCAGACACAGATTGTAGACCCAGGCGTTCGGCCCCCCTATTAGGGTGCTTTGATGCCATGTGGTGCATCATGCTGTTGGTGGTGAGTTTGCTAGTGTTCACACCCCTGCTCATTTTTGTATGGCACAGGTTGCAAATTACAATTCTTTTGTTGTCCTCACTTTCATCAAAAAAGCGCCAGACTCTGGAACACCTACGTCTTTTCAAGGGAGATTATTGCAAGGGTGTGCTCCGGGGAACAGTTGCAGGACTGTTTGGTGTTGTCTGCCCTCTCTCTTTTGCCACCCCACTGCCCATTCCAGCCTGTTGCGGTGCAGCAGATCCATCCCCCTCTGTACTGCTGTCCTCGCTCGGCTTTATACCTTCCCAGGTTGGGTCAGTGACTTCATCGTCCACCACCTCTTCTTCCACTTCCTCCCTCTGCTCATCCTCCTGACTTGTTGACCTAACCACTACCTCAGTTATTGACAACTGTCTCTCATCCTCTTCATCAACCTCTTGAGACAGTAATTGCCGTTGAGTTATTGGCAACTGTGTCTCATCATCATCATCCACCTCATTAAACAATAATTGTCGTTCCCCATCGTCATTTTCTTGTGTTTGTGGATGCTTAATGGGTGTTGCGGGAAAAGGTGCGGGTGCGTTGTGGGAACATGCACGATTTTTCCGCGCGAGTGCAAAACATTGTAATGCGTTTCGTACGCGCGTGAGAAAAATCGGCATGTTTGGTACCCAAACCCGAACTTCTTACCCAAACCCGAACTTCTTCACAGAAGTTCTGGCTTGGGATCGGTGTTCTGTAGATTGTATTATTTTCCCTTATAACATGGTTATAAGGGAAAATAATAGCATTCTGAATACAGAATGCATAGTACAATAGCGCTGGAGGGGTTCAAAAAATAAAAATAACTCACTTTAATCCACTTGAACGCGCAGCCCAGCTTCTCTTCTGTCTTCTTCTTTGCTGTGTGCAGGAAAAGGACCTGTGGTGACGTCACTCCGGTCATCACATGGTCCAATCACATGATCTTTTACCATGGTGATGGATCATGTGATGATCGGAGTGACGTCACCACAGGTCCTTTTCATGCACACAGCAAAGAAGAAGACAGAAGAGAAGACGGGCTGCGCGGTCAAGTGGATTAAGGTGAGTTAAATTATTTTTTATTTTATTTTAACCCCTCCAGCACTATTTTACTATGCATTCTGTATTCAGAATGCTATCATTTTCCCTTATAACCATGTTATAAAGGAAAATAATAATGATCGGGTCTCCATCCCTATCGTCTCCTAGCAACCGTGCGTGAAAATCGCACCGCATCCGCACTTGCTTGCAACGCACAAGTGATGCGTGAAAATCACCGCTTGTGTGCACAGCCCCATAGAAATGAATAGGTCAGGATTCAGTGCGGGTGCAATGCGTTCAACTCACGCATCACATCCACGGGGAATACTTGCCCGTGTGAAAGGGGCCTAAGAGTTTGGGAATCAGGGCACAAGATCTGTATCTCTTCAAGCGTGCTTGGCTAGAGGGCCAAATCAAGGAATGGCACTGAAAAGAGCTTCTCGGAATATCCGAGTTTGGGATCACTTGTTTGCCCAGGCTCTCCATGGTGGGAGGAAGGAGGATCAGGGTGAGGACTCTTGGCTACTGAGACTGAACTTGGTGGAAGACAGGGTGGTGTTAACCGACTGGAAGCATTATCTGCTGCAATCCAACCGACCACCTGGTCGCACTGGTCTGACTTAAAGAGTGGTGTCCTGTGCCACCCTGCAAACTGGGACATGAAGCTAGGTATCGTGGATGATAGTTTTTCTTGTGCCCTGGCAGTTTGCACAGTTTCACCGTGCCCAGGGCCACGGCCTCTGTGTGCACCATCAGCATCACGGCCACTGCCCCATCTCTTACTGCTCACCTTCTTCATATTAAATGTTATATATGATTGTAAGTTTGTCAAACCAACAGTAGCGTCGGAATTGGAAGTATATGCACAATTTAATTTAAAAAGGTATTTGGGATGTGGAAACAGGAGATATCCCGCAGATAATGTCAATGCTGTCACCAGCGGCAAATGAAAAATTACAGGGAATGTCACAGGTATTTGGGATGAGTAAACGTTATACAGGAGAGGTACCACTGGTAATGACATTGTCCGCAGCGTCTACGCAAAAAAGTACATTGTATGTCACAGATAAATTTTTGAAGCGCTCTCGTTACACTGCAGATGTGGCCCTGGTAATGTTACTGTCAGAAGTGGACACCGTCTATTGACAAATAGTGTTTAGCGTGAATATTTGAATTGCTATAGTCAAATTTTCTTTTTCTCTTCTGAACTTCAGATTTGGAAATGATTTACACTATAAAAAAAAATACTATAGCACTATATTAGCTAAATTGCAGTCTATATGTGTATTTTATGAATATTGGCTATATTGCAATATATTCTTGTTTTAGAATATGATTAATATTCTTAAAACTAATATATAGCACTATATTTACTACTATATATTCTTTTTTGAGCAAATTCGCATTATGCAAATTTTACATTTAAGATTAATCGCGAATATGAAACGAATATTCTAGCAAATATGGGACCTGCCGCTCATCACTATTGACAAAGTACACTGTATGTCACAGATACATTTTTTAAGCGCACACGTTACACTAAAGATGTGGCGCTGGTAATGTCATTGTCCGCCTCAGCCACCGTCTACGGAAAAGGTATACTGTATGTCACAGATATGTTTTTTATAGCGAACACGTTACACTGCAGATGTGGCACTGGTAACGTCACTATCAGAAGCGGACACCGTCTATTGACAAAGGACACTGGATGTCACAGATATTTTTGGGATGTACATTCTTTGCACAATTCTGGTCTTAGCGAAAGCTTGCTAATTATGGTTTATCTACTTACAGAGATTGTGACAATTTCAATTAACTTTTCAGCCACTGATTCTAAAACTGTCACTAGTTGATATTTGCAGAATGACAGATTTTACATCAGTTTCTGACAATGTCAGACATAGATGGCAAAGGTCACAGCACAAAAATAAAGGATTTGCTTGACACCACTAGACTACTAACCACCGGTTAATTTACTCCTTGCCATTTTTATGACTATATTTGTTTGTTTTTAGCTTTGCTTGACTTTTGGAAACCACAGCCCTACACATTCTCATGGGTATTATCCTTCGTTCTTTAGATACTCAATACTAATTGTATCGTCATCATAATATAGAACAGGGATGCTCAACCCGTGGCCCTCCAGCTGTTGCAAAGCTACAACTCCCATCATGTCCAGACAGCCTACAGCTATCAGCCTTCAGCAGGGCATGGTGGGAGTTGTAGTTTTACAACAGCTGGAGAGCCGCAGGATGAGCATCCCTGATCTATAGTATGTACTGTTCCTTAGAAGCTACCTCAGTGCTGACATGCAATATGGCAGTGCTAACTGGTATGACTTTTTACAAATGTCAGCCACAACAAATACAAAAAAGTGGAATTTTATTTAAAACTAAAATATTATTATAAAACAACATGGGGAATTTAGAAACCATATCTACATGGACATGACAGAACAGATGCTTCTGCATTTTTATGAAATTACTTTGTTTTGTAAGCGTTTCCTTAATCGTTTATTTAAAAAAAATTATGACAGCAACAAAAACTTTTTGAAAAACGTTGATCTTTCGTGCACTGAACTTCTACAATTCACAAAAGTAATTCAGTTGCATATTTCTAAGAGGGTAATAATAATTGAAGAAAATATAAATTGGAAGGATGCATAAAGCGTTAGAAGTTCACTGGAAATAATTACATTCCTATGTGAACCATTAAAATTGTGCATTGTAACCTAATTGAGAAACATGCTCATGTAACTGGTAGCCAGTACTGCGCCGATGAAATTAACTTAATTTCTGGAAACTGAGATCCATGACAAGTCTGAACTAGCAAATTAGTGAAATGTTATATTAGTAATATGGTTTTATGAATCCAGCTTTCAAAAAATAAAACAATATGCTAAGAGATCTATTCTTCCCATGGGGAATTTACCAATCTATGGTTCGACTGCACAGGAACCCTGTCCATGTTCAGTATATCTGTTTCCTTGGAGTTCTTGCATTACTGATGTGATTAAAAAATATGGACACAAGAGATAGGAATAGTCACTCTTGATTTTGGCTTAAACCCATATGGGTACATATTAGCTGGAGCACATAATACATAATTGAGAGGGATCAAGTCAAATTGGCAAGAATGACTGTTCTCTGGAGAACTGTAATATATGCCAGGCTGCTGTCCGTGATTTAACAATGGCGAGATAATTTGTGTACAGGGACTTGCAGTGTTAGCCTGGGCTGTAACTAGGAGGGATAGTTATTGCATTGTAAGTATTAGTGCTCATTTTTATTTGTCTTCACATAATTCCATGCACTGCAGAATCAAATACAAATTTTAAAAGAACATATTCCTTATTCTTCATGCCTTTTGGTTCATATATAGAATCTAAGGACCACCTCAGGTGCACACCATACTGCCCAAAAGTTTATTACAATATTTTAAGAGTGTGAGAGGAAACTTGAGTACCCATAGAAAACCCAGGCATCCAAACATAAGGACAAGATACACCCCCATGCAGATATTTTATTTGGTTGGATTCAAACACAGAACCAAAATGCTTCAAGATAACAGTGCTACTGAGACACCATGGATTGTCAAGTATATTTGGATATGACCATACACAAGAGAATTTGTGAAAGTCGTCTGTGGGATTGGTTGTGTTAACACAAGTTCACCAACAACATGCCAAGTAAACCTGGCTGGTCAGGAAGTTATGTGGGCCTACGCAATGTAACAAATGATTGGCTATTTTTTGGTTATTTATGCCTGCCATACATTTGTGTTTGAGCCAACTGCAGGTGATCACACATCAAAATTTTGGTAGACAAATGATCACTCATGTCTAATTTGTAATGATAGTAGACCAATATGGCGAAAATAGCTCATTCAGCCGAAGATTGTTATATGTATGGGCAGGGTTAGACTGTCCCAGAGGATCCTCCAGTGGGCCCAAGCTCTAACACAATAAAGAAGCCTTATAAAACAGGTCTAGCAGAGCACAATTTTGTTTGGAGCTGACTCTGGAATAAGATCAGAGGTGGATACAGAATATGTGCAAAGGGGGTTCCCTACCATCGTATCAAGACAACCTCAGTACATCCTAATCCTAAGATGCAATTCCAGTTTAAAGAGGACCTTTCACCTGGAAAAACATTGTGAACAAAGTATCCTGACATATACAGCGGCGCCCAGGGATCTCACTGCACTTACTATTATCCTGGGCGCCGCTCCGTTCTCCCATTATGTCCTCCGGTATCTTCGCTCAGTAAGTTAAAGTAGGCGGAGACTGCCCTTGTTCTACTGGGCATCTCCTCCTCCTAGGCTGTAGCGCTGGCCAATCGCAGCGCACAGCTCACAGCCTGGGAGTTTTTTTACTCCCAGGCTGTGAGCTGTGCGCTGTGATTGGCCAGCGCTACAGCCTAAGAGGAGGAGACGCCCAGCAGAACAAGGGAAGTCTCCGCCTACTATAACTTACTGAGCGAAGATACCGGAGGACATAACGGGAGAATGGAGCGGCACCCAGGGATAATAGTAAGTGCAGTGAGATCCCTGGGCGCCGCTGTATATGTCAGGATACTTAGTTCACAATGTTTTTCCAGGTGAAAGGTCCCTTTTAAGCAAAATAAAATACACTTAAAATGGCAAGTAAAAAAGCTATGACATTGGAAGGGATGATATTCTAGGGTTAACTGTAAAAGCTTGCACCATCCTGGAATAAAAGGACAGATGGCGAGTATGTGACAGAGGCATTTCTTTCTGTCTTCTGCTTGCAAGCAAATCAATCTGTCAATTTATTTATCCATCTTACATTTATTTAATGACTTGCAAAAAAATATAAAATGGTCTGCAGTTAATGTCCAGCCTTAATCATATGAGCATCTAAAGTTTAGATCTCAGAATTAGGCATTCAGTCCGGGAATTAATAAAGCTATTTCTCAGATGCAACTGAGACGTCCATGAATATTCAATCATTGCCAACACCATTCAGAATTAATTCAAGTGACAGCCATGACTGATCAATTGTTGTTTATGAAGATGCTAATAAGAAAAATTTAAATTTGTCAAGTGTGCATGCACTGTCAAGTGTGCACGAAGTCTTTGAGTGCCAAGCTTCACACGTCTTCACAGATTGGAAAATCGAGATTATACTGGGAATAGTAATGTTCGTAGTCCAGTTCAATGAAAGAGCAGTGGAAGAGTTTCTTTCTGCAATAGATATTGCATTCTTTCTCATTGCAAATGTAAAATAAAAAATGGCATTAGAAGATCTTATTATAGGGGCCCCAAAACAAGAAGACCTCCTTTAATTAGAAGAAAATGCAATGCATATCCTTCTGGATAAAGCTAAACATATGAAAGAACCATTCAACTCAAAACATTTCCATTCTGTTCAAGTGCCAACAGCTGCTCTAAGCACTACATTTCCTGTAAAAGGGGCTAGTCCTTTGCTGGAGACCTCCCTCTATTTTATGTTTACTCCTTTATACAGTGCTCACATACTTGCAGCATCGTACAGAGATTTTTATCACTCACATTGGTCCTTGTCTCCACTTGGAAAATCTAAATTTAATTTGTAATGGACTTTAAGGGGCCAGAAAATGTAAAATTTAAAAAAAAAACATTACCTCTACCGATCCTACTGCTTTTCTGATGCCACTCTTGTCCCAACTGTTCCCTACTTCCTGGTTGGTCCATGTTAGAAACACCAGGAAGGCTCCTTCTTCTCCTGTCTGCAATTAAAATTTGCCCAGAAGCCTGTAGGTTGGGGTGTAGTTAAAGGCTCATGGGCCCTGGTGCAAGAGTTCAGCTTGGACCCCTTTCCCTCCATGCTTTGTGGCCAGGGGCAGCGAAGCACATAGACTTCATGCTGCTTGAGGAAAAAATTGAAGCGCCACCCCCCCATGCCAAATTTTTGACCTAACCCCCTTCCCTCCAGCCAGAGGTGTAACCTGACCAGCATGCACTTTCTATAATATCAGTGTCTTCTTATGTGGCACAAAGCTCTTTGGGCCCCCTCAGGCTCCTGGGCCTGGTAGCAACTGCTACCTCTGCACCCCCTATAACTACGCCCCTGCCTGTAGGCTTATAGATGAATGATCATGTAAGCCTCTCTTACTGATTTCCAGCATGTTAACAGTTGATGTTAGTCAGAACAGTCTTCAGAATCAATAGCACTAACTATTGATCATCTCATAAATTAACAATACACATAATTTCTAGCTCCCTTGCTTCACCAATGGACATAATTATCCATTCTAACTAGCAGGTCCTTTCCATAGTATCGTGTAGGATTTGACGAGTGAGTGTGAACTTATGACCTGCTTAATTCCTCAATTATCTCGGCTGCATTGGCTAGTGTGTTATGAATGAGAGCAGCTATACTGTATATTACTTTAATACACACTTATTGTGCACTTATTGTATGCTTTGTTAGAAGTCTTGATGGCAGCTTAGTTCCCTGCTCTGTGAATGTGACCGTCCCTAGCACTAGCAATCATTCGCCCATTTGAGCGAAAATGGTAAAAATCGGGAATCCCAAGTCTGCTGACTACACTGGGACCCTCAAAAGCCAAATTCCGAGTGGCGACATGGACAAGTTCCTGAAAAAGGCAGCCGCTACAGTCGCGGCCCGGGAACCTAAGATGGCGCCGACCGCATCACCCAAGACTGTGAAGCGCACCTCCATGCAATCTAAAGGAGACAGCGACTCAGACGACGATCAGCCCTGCTCTGACCTTCCGCTAACCAGAAGATACCTGGATCAAGCGTTGAGTAGAGTTATGGAACCTGTCCTTTCCGAGATTGCGGCCTGCAGACAGGAGGTGAGACAAATCGGCGATCGGGTGGAATCACTCGAATCGCACCAGGCCGCTTCCCTTGATCACCACACCGTGGTTGCCACTTCCCTCCACCGCTGCGCAAAATACTTAAATGAGCTGCACGATTCCCTGGAAGACCAGGAAAATAGGGGACGCCGCAACAATTTGAGATTTCGGGGCCTACCAGAGTCGATTTTGCCGTGCGACATCCCATCCACTATCATCTCGATCTGCAGCTCTCTGCTGGGCCCTGACAACCTGCAGGAAATAACTATCGAACGTGCGCATAGGGCATTACGCCCCAAGCCCAAACCGACCGAACCTCCACGTGACGTCATATGCAGGTTCCTTAATTTTCCAGTTAAAGCGGCCATACTGGATGCCGCACGAAATAGGCCTGATTTGTCATATGTAGATGCCAAGCTGGAAGTTTACCAAGACCTTGCTCCTTCCACCCTTAAGAAGCGGAGAGCCCTGAAGCCCCTGACGGATTGGTTGAGGTCTCACAAGGTGCTTTATCGCTGGTCCTTCCAATTTGGACTTTCGTTTTCAATATCTGGCAAGCGATACAACATCACCTCATTTGCGGACATCGCGCCCATCCTGGAGGAACTGGACATTCCTGCCCTGCGAGTCGAAAATTGGGATCTCTATCAAGACCTTGGAGATCTACCTGATCTCCCCAAGATCGTGCCGTTTGAACTCCAGCGCACTCCAAAATCTTCCAGATCCAAGAAAAAAGGACACCATCTCACGCCCAGGAGCCTTTCCCGTGACACATGAAGGGCCTAACGTATCTGCTCTTTATATTTTTCCATTTTCCTTTGTTTTTTTGTCTCTCCTCAATATGTTCTCAATTATCCATCCTTTCCTGTGCTATTTCTCTCTCTCTCCTTTTTACCCTACATTTTAATTGAGATAACTGTACTGTACCTTTGCTCATTACCCCCTAGCTTTATTTATGGTGCTATATGGTCACCATACAGGTCGCATGACCTACTACCCCCTCATGCAAATAGTGTACTCATGTATGCTTGTTTCTCACCTTTTTGTTCTTTTAAAAGTTAATGGTTTTGTTACCCTTTCCCCTCCACTTTCAAGGTACTCGTCACGCCTGTCAAACTACCACAAGCTCACTGCTTTTCTACCTCGCATCCGGATCCTGCCTGATGTTTCTTTGGAATGGGCCGCGTTCTCCTGGAGGAATCATCATTGCTCAAGAGGTACCCCAAACCACATAGCACAATATGGCTGACCTTTACATTGCCTCATATAATGTCAAAGGCTTTCAATCGCCCTCAAAACGCAGCCAAATTTTCTCTATACTCAGGAAAGCCGGGGCTAATGTGGTGTTCCTCCAGGAGACGCACTTCCGTTTTAACTGCTACCCCAACATGCAATATTCCCACTATTCCCAGTGGTATCACTGCGGGGGAGGCTCCTCGGCATCCTGTGGAGTTAGCATTGGTTTCCAAAGAAAGACCCCCTTCTCATACACTTGTCACCTACAGGATCCGGATGGGAGATACATCCTAGTGAAGGGCACCATTGGCCAGCACACTTATACTTTCGTAAACCTATATGCCCCTAACCTCAATCAGTTTAGCTGGTTTTCAAACATTCTCCCCATAATTGACTCCTTCAAAGAGGGAATAGTGGTCCTGGGAGGAGACCTGAATGTAGCTTTACAGCCAGCACTAGACACTTCTGCTAAGAAGTCCCAACACTCCCCTAGTTCCCTTAAAAATCTCCGAGATAGTCTCTGGAACCTCCACCTAGTTGATGCTTGGAGACTATTCCATCCTAACACCCTAGATTATTCTTTCTTTTCCCCAGTACATGGTTCTTATCACCGCCTGGATTATCTCTTTATATCAAAGGAACATATTCAGTTATGCAGTCAGGAGTCCATAGGTTCCATGCACCTCTCTGACCATGCCCCAATTTTTCTTTCTGTCCTAGCCCCTAATAGTACACCCTTATGTTTCAATTGGAGGTTGAATGAATCCTTACTGGGACATCAGCCCACGATTGATCTGGTCTCCAATCATATAAAGGAATACTTTTCAATAAACAAGAGTCCCGACCTTTCTGCTAATTCGCTCTGGGACGCTCATAAACCCTATATCAGGGGCCACTTCATTAGCATTGGCTCTCACCAAAAAAAGATGAGGGAAAAAGCCATAGACCACGCCTTAAAAAATATCCACAAGCTTGAAGCCCATCATAAAAGCAACCCCTCAGATGCCCTTCTCCAGGAACTTTCAAAAACAAGAGCTGAGCTCAAGACCCTCCTCCAGGCTAAATCGGCCAAATACTATTTGAACTCACAACATAAATTTTTCGCCCATGGCGACAAGGCCACTAAATTTTTAATGTCCAGGATTAAAAACAGGAGAGCTGCAAATTATATCCACCAACTTAACTCCCCGGAGGGCAAGCCCACTTTCTCGGCTACCCAGATTGCCGACCAATTTCGAACTTTTTATGAAAACCTCTATAATCTTCCTTCTAAGGCTACCCCTGAAACTCAAACCACCCTTATATCTTCCTTCCTCAACTCCTCCAAGGTTCCCACCATAACGCTGGAACAAAAAATGCTCCTAGAAGCTCCTTTCACCCTAGTAGAACTTAATAAAGCTCTAAATCAAATGCCAAAAGGTAAGAGCCCTGGTCCAGACGGCCTTCCTGTACAGTACTATAAGACCTTTAGAGAGACCCTCTTACCATACCTTCTTGAGGTTTGTAACCTTGCCCTTAAAGGGGTCCCATTGTCTAGAGACATGACAACTGCTCACATTTTGCTTATACCTAAAGAGGGAAAAGACCCCAAACAGTGCTCTAATTACAGGCCTATCTCCCTCCTGAACATAGACCTCAAACTCCTGGCCAAAATGCTGGCCAACAGACTAGCCGCTCTTCTTCCCTCTATTGTTCATAGGGATCAGGTGGGCTTTATCTGCAACAGGGAGGGTAAGGATAACACTGCCAGAGTGATCAATGCTCTTTGCCATGCCAACCGCTGTTCCTCTCCCCTGCTTCTTCTCAGCACAGATGCCGAGAAGGCATTTGACAGGGTTAACTGGTTATATTTAAGACATGCCTTGACCAGATTTGGCCTCCCTGATCCCTTTGTTCAAGCTACCTTCGCCATGTATGATCAAGCATCTGCTCGAGTCATGGTTAATGGGAATCTCTCCCCCTCCTTTGCCATAAAGAACGGGACAAGGCAGGGATGCCCTCTGTCTCCACTCTTGTTCATATTGGCCCTGGAACCGCTATTGTCTACCATCAGGCTGGACAGGAGAATTGAGGGTCTGTGTTTGGGAGGCAGAGAACAAAAACTTGCTGCATTTGCAGATGATGTGTTGATGATGACGGTCAACCCCTCAGTCGCCCTCCCTTGTATTCAGTCACATCTCAACCTTTATAGCGAGGTCTCTGACTTCAAGATCAATGCCAGCAAGTCCCTAGTTCTTTGCTCAGGTATCAGCTCTGCTACTAAACGGCGCCTCGAGGAAAACTCGCCCTTTTAATTGGTCCTCTCCCACCATCTCCTATTTAGGGGTGACACTCAGTTCCAATTTAAAAGATTTATTCTCTCTCAATTATGTTCCTCTTAGAGCCTCAATCTTCAAATCCATTGATAGTCTAGCTCAATCCAACCCTACTTTGTCCTGGTTCGGCCGAAAAAATTTGCTTTCTTCCTTATTCCTCCCACGCTTAACTTACCTACAACAGGTCCTCCCAATCCCTGTACCGAAACAATATTATACAGCTTTTCATAAAAAGTTTAGAGCCTTTATCTGGAACGGGAGGAAGGCCAGACTTGCTTTCTCCCTTCTCACTAGGTCTAAGGAAGATGGGGGTATTGGCTTGCCTAACCCAGAACTATATGGCAAAGCCATCCTTTTGGCTCGTGCAGTAGCATGGCTACATCCAAATGCGCACTCCTCAGTGGTAGAAATGGAGTTGGAGATTCTGGGGACGCCTCCTAGAGCCCTCCTGTTAGGACACCAAAACTTAATAGTTGATCCGGTTTCCCACTACCCTATTGTCAAGGCCACCCTTGAGGCTTGGAAGTGGCTCTCTACATCTCATTGCTCTATACCCTTCCCCTCACCACTTCTCACAGTTAGGGATATTCTCGGAACAGCCTCCCCAGCTCTGAGATCAACTACCTCTGGTGGGCTGTCAGCCTCAAACATAGCCATCTCATCTTTACTGGACTCCGCTGGCAAACCCCTTAGCATGGAAGACATGAAAAGCCTCCTTAACCCTAGCCCTTGTGACATGTTTTCATTACTCTATCTCAGAGCTTACCTAAACCAACACATTCACTTAGGTACCCTCCAACGTCCTATTGTTTGGCTTGAGTCTGTGATCTCCCTTTCCTTTTTCCCCAAGAAACCAGTATCGCAAATTTACAGTAGGCTACGTTCAGCGCCTATGTTGGCTAAACCAGCCTTTGTGAAACAATGGGAAACAGATCTTAACATTACTATCCCTTTCACATCCCTACCCAAACTTCTTGAATCTCCTCATAAGACTTCCCGTTGTGTTCGTATCCAAGAAAATGGATACAAGATTCTCACAAGATGGTACCGTACTCCCGATAAAACAGCTCTTTATTCCCCCACCGCCACAAACATTTGTTGGAGGTGCCTACAGGAAAAGGGAGACTTCATCCATGTTTGGTGGTCATGCCCCTCAATATCCAAATGGTGGTCAGAAATATTCTCGGTAGCAAACAACATATGCAACACCGCTATCCAACCCTCTCCCCAACTGGCCTTACTATCAATATATTCGGGAACGAACCCTCCACGACTTCCTTTTGTTTTCTCCCAACTGCTACTGGCCGCTCGCCTTGTTCTTCCATGCTACTGGCTGCAAACCCAGATTCCTTCCATAGATAGGTTGGTTCTTAAAGTAGATCAACTACACAGGTTTGAAGAAATGTCATCATGGGAAGCCCGCACACATACTACATTTCTCAAAAAGTGGCTCCCATGGTCGATTTATAGATCTCCCAATAGGGTCACCCCCTCAAGTCCATCACCTCCGACTTATGGACAAGTCTCTTCTGGCCATTAACTACATCCGTACTGACTCTCCTACAGAAACTGCTACACCACCATTCTGCTGCCACTTCCAACTATGATTTGGACCTCTTATTTATACCCCTCCACACTACTTGCTCACCTCACAGTGATTAGTGACTTTCAGTCTAACGTGGGCCATATACCCACCATCCCCTTTTTCTTAACATGTCTTTTACCCATAGGCCGCTACTCTTACCCTCGAAATCCCGGTCTATCTGGCTATCACCACTATTCATGCCTTCAAGTCTTGAGGATTACCGATTGCCTGTTTGACTTCATCTCTGCCTTATCCTTTAATCTGGCACTGTTGCTCCTGGTTACAACTCAGCCTACCGACAACACCTGTACCTCTAGTATCTTGCTCAGGTACCTTCTGGTCCGCCTGGACCTGCTGCCTCGTTTTCCAATCCTCCTCAAGAGGTAGTGACCTGCTGTTCCCCTTGGAAAAGTCTATCCCCACCATCAGGGGTACTGTGAAGATCGAGGGGTTCACTTAGACAACGCCCTTAGAGGAGGTAGCACACGTGGCACAGTGGGTTCACACCTGCTAGTTCGTGACAAGGAGCCACCATGAGAGTGTTTGGTGCGCTTGTTTGTGTTATTGGCCTAGAGAGATTGGACTGGTTAATTTGCATAAAGAATGCCAAAACTTTGGCCCTCACAAAGGGCAAGATTGGTAAAGTTCAGATATGCAGATTAGAGATGAGCGAATCGATTCTACCGATTCAGAATTCGTCACAAAAGTAAATTAACATTTCTTGACATTGTTTGCTTGATTTTATTAGGTGTTATCTTACTTCAGCAATGGCATGTATCAGACAAGGTTAATACAAGGCACTTACTAATGTACTATGATTGTCCATATCGCCTCCTTAGCTGGCTTGATTCATTTTTCCATCACATTATACACTGCGGTGTCTGTGCTTACACACTATAGGAAAAAAAAAACAGCCTGTGCGCACTTTAGTGGTCCAGTGGCTTTTTCTATAGTGTGAAAGTATGGCCACCTATGCTGGATTACAGGGTGCTCTTAACCCCTGGATTGGAGGGTGCTCTTAACCCCTGGAAAAGAGAAGTGTATAATGTGATAGAAAAATGAATCTACAGAGCTCTTCCATTGGATTTTGGTCTGTGCCCCTGCACCGCAACAGAATAGAACGTTCTATTTTTTTGCGGTGCAGACTAAATCTTGCAGATAGCAGACCCATTCAAACACATGGCGGGCACACGGTCAGTGCCTGTGCATTGCAGACCACTATTTGCTGTCTGCATGAGCCCTAAGGCAAAGGTAAGAAACTTTGTGATATTTCTTATCATAAAAACATCTCTTTCTACACTTATCAGCTACTTCTTCCTTCTCCTGTCTCGGATCATTCACTCTAAACTTATTTGTAAAATGTGGCTTGCCAGAGGCAGAGATAACATGGATTTTCAGCTCACTCAGGGTTAAAGTTACAGCTTCTGCCCATAGAAGTCTATAGAGTGAGGCGAGGAAGGAGTAGTAGTGAGAAGCTGCAGTGAGGGAGAGAGATGCTGCTGGTTCTAGTTAATATTTAAAAAAAATCACCTGAACCTGAACTTCAGTGAAAAAGAACTTTGCCGTTCGGGTTCGCTCAACCCTAATAGTAACCAAACTAAATGCTGATAATATTTTTCCATATTTTGCACCATTCATTATGTAAGACCTTATAAATAAATGAATCATTCCTCGCGAAGGAGAAAGTTGTGTATCAACATGTCAAAAATGATGACAACGATGTTATAAAAATACTAAAAAAATCTAATCCTGCTGTTGAAGCATAAATAAGGCATGGCCACATTAAATTCATTGCTGTTTCCTCTGCTAGTTTTTTATGAATTCTCGTAAAATGCTGAATGTTTAATAGTGCTTTTTTGGTGAAAGGCAGCTGTAAGAAACCCAGAGAGTGGTTGACCAAAAGTTCACATTATTTATTATTTAGTAGCAAGCTCCTCTTAAATTTTTATACAACTGCACTAAAGGCATATTACTTCCCCAGTTTCACAGTTTTTACTCATTAATGAATGGTACACAGTAATGCGGGGGAACATACCGTAGGCATGCAGTAAAAAAAAAAGGGTACATAGAAATCAACGTTATAAAGGATTGCTTTTCGAGATGTACATACTCTTAAATTATGTCCATTGAAGTGTGCAGAACCAAATATTGGAAGAACATCTCAGGTGTGGAGATGTTTAGTAAAAAATGAAAATATGAGGGAGGGATTCTGACTTCTTGTAGCTTCCAGTTAAGGCTAAGAACACAGAAGCATTATAAGAAGTTCCATGGTTTTAGATCAAGGCCCCAACTACATTAGGCTATTATTAAAAGAGTTATCCCATGATCAATTGAAAATATGAAAATCACATAGTACATGGCAGTACCTTACTAACAAAGCTAGAATCAGACCTATACCTTACATGGATCCAGAGCGCTTCCCAGTTTTTCAGATGCTATTCTAAACTCTCTTCAGGCTGGCAGAAAAAATCAGCACATCCAGTGCACAGGTACACGTTGCCATGGCTGAAAGCACAAAGGCAAAAACAAATATACAATGCAATAGCACTCTGCAAACCAAATAAAGTGCAATAATGCCAAAATAATAGAAAGTATTCTGGTGCAAATGCTGCGCTAATAAATTTGAGATGCTTGGCAAATCATTTTGTACATAATTATTTGGGCCCGTCTGCCAAACGTCAAGGCGATCTCAGTAAGACGGGAACCTAACACTAAATACCACATTATCTGGTGCCATACTGGCCTCCATTACATTCAGGGAATGCAGGTTCCACATGCATCTTGAGCCCACATTATATTATGCCTTTTATGGTGCCAAAATGGCCTCCATTATATTCAGGGGATGCAGGATCCTCATGCATGTCGAACCCACAATATCTAATACCTCTTAGGTGCCGGCCTCCATTTTGTTCATTGTATATTTTTTTTGCCTTTGTGCTTTCAGTCATGGCAACGCACACCTGCGCACTGGATGTGCTGACTGACCCCCAATTTTTCTTTGCAGTTTGTATTAGAGGTGTGGCTGACTCTGTTGGTCATGCACTCCTGATTAACCTGTCTCCCCTTTAGGCTGATTTTAATTAGTATAGCTATAAAGCTGTAGCCTACTCTTCCTGTATGTATTGGAGGCTTTTTGGCACCAGGTAAGGTAGAATACAGAGTGGGCTCAGCATTCTAGTGGAACCTGCATTCCTTGAATAAAATGGAGGCCGGCACCTAAGAGGTATTATATAGTGTGGGTTTGGCATGCATGAGGAGCCTGCATCCCCTGAATATAATGGAGGCCATTTTGGCACCATAAGAGGTATAATATAATGTGAGCTCAGCATGCATGTGGACTCTGCATTCCCTGAATGTAATGGAGGCCAGTATGGCACCAGTTAATGTGGTATTTAGTGTTAGGTTCACGTCTTACTGAGATCGCCTTGACGTTTGGCAGACGGGCCCAAATAATTTTGTACAAAATGATTTGCCAAGCAGCTCTCTCCCTGTGACTGTCTCAGCTTCTAACAATCAATATGATGATTGGCAGTTGAAGGATGGAACTGAGCATGTGCGACCATCTCATTAGATGGCCATTCACATAACTGTACAGATCAAACAATTACAAACATTTTGAAACTTCATGATGAGAAACTCAGTTATAAGGGTTTGCATGCTGCTCTTCTGGGGTTCACAAAGTGTTTTTTTCTTTTTTTTAAGTCACTGCACTTTTTAGAAGCGGATCCAGCAGGATGGAGAAGTTTAAGTATTCCCTTTATATTTCCTATTCCTTTTGAAACAATTTCTGACTTTTGCTCAAAAGCTGACAATAAATGTGTTCATTTTCTGAAAATTTAGTTAATTGATGATTAATAAATTACTTATGTTTCTTACCGAAGTAGTCAAAAGAGGATGTCAAGACTGTATAAGAAACCACCTTGATTGAGCTCAGATATTTGTGATCATTAAAGGGGTTGTCCTACTGAAAATAAATCTGCATTTTTCAAACCAGCACCTGGATCTGAATACTTTTGTAATTGCATGTAATTTAAATGTATTATAGCTACTGAGTTATTCAGTGATATCTATCTGTATAGCGCCACCTGCTGTTTTCTCTTTTTCTAATTTCTCTGTCCTACTCACTGAGACAGAAGCACATGCTCAGTTCCATCCTTCAACTGCCACCAGCTGCAGCAGAAAGTACATACCTCTGAGAAAGGACCCCCCAAGCTGCCACTTCAAATAAATCTAGAAGAAGAACAATTGGAGATATGAGTGGGGAGATCTCCGGATCCATGTAAGGTACAGGGCTGGTTCTACCTTTGTTATAAAAAAGTTGTCATATACTAGATTGTGTATGATTTTCATTTTTTTACATTAGGAGACCCCTTTAAAACAAAAATAAAATAGAAATAACAATTTGCATATTTTTTATAAGCATCTCTCACTATATGCAAACAGTATAGAATATCTAGAAAGTACAGTGTTTTACATTAGTGCCTGGCTCATCATAATCATTTTATCATGATTTTTTTGTACTTTGATTTGGCTTCCATGTATGCGGAGATGCTTAATAATTACCTAATAAAACAGTCTTATTTATATTCAGCAACAGACCACAGAGTAATTCTACCTAATCATCCGCCAGCTGCTAGAGTTTCTTATGAAGGCTCTAGAGGGGTAATTTAGACAGCCCAGACTTGCAATGCTGACTTCAGGGAAAAGTATTGTTGTAGACTACGGGAGGGGTTACGGGAGCCAAAACCTGACTCTAATCTACAAATATAAATCATCACTGTCATCATTAAATAATATATCGTTTCTCAGTTTTTAAAAGATAAATTAAGAAAATACAGAAATCCTTACAGAAATAAATTGAACAAATATTTAAAAAGTATAGATATTTTACATTATGAGTGAAATCTGTTTTATCCCAGAACATTTTGCATGGGAACCCTGCTTTTATCTAGTAGCATACGCAATATACCGCACTAATCATGTTATTAGAAATAAGCACTAGTGATAATACTACTAATACTAGTGCCAAGGCCTCACAGCCAAATTTCTGCTCCTGAGTTCATGAGAAAACATACATGGAAGTCTATAGGTTCCTACTGTACCTTGTGTACCTCCAATTTCATATGGACAGATACAGTATAAAGATTTACTTTGTTATAGTTTGTATTAGAGATGAGCAAATTTACCAAAATTAGTTTTGGGTCCAATTGGTCTAACTTGGTCAAGAAATTAAATTTGGTTACGAATCGATTCTACCAAAATCGAAAGTACTTTGAATATCTGAAAAAATCAGTGTCTCTCTCTCTCTGCCTCTTTCTCTCCCTCTCCTTCTCTCCCACTCTTCCCTCTCTCTCTTCCTTTCTGCCTCTCCTTCTCTCCCACTCTTCCCCCTCTCTCTCTTTCTCTCTCTTCCCTTTCTCCCTCTCACAAAATTTGCCCAAATCGTATCCTGAACGATTCAGAATTTTTACAAAAATGTTGAATTTTGATTCTAAAGAGGTTTGCTTTTTTTTAGAAATGTTTTTGTTATTGAGTACTAGAGCCCCAATACAAGTCCATACCAATAAAACCACCACACCTATAAATCAGTATACACCTCATACCAAGTAACATCAGAAGAATTGGAGACTGCTGACGTCATCTGAAACCAAGACAAATTATTGGCAGCTTCAATCTGGTATATATGTCTAGATGCCGTAGGCTCAGGACATATATCCGTAACTGCGTACTTGTTTATTTGAGGAAATGCACACCATCTGGGAATTCATCAGACTTCACAATTAAACAACTGTCAGCAGATGGAAGTAAGAATACATCCAATTCTCTAGAACTTTAGTTTTGTTGATAACATTCCAATAATGAACATTTAGCTTTATTAGCCTTTTGTTTGCTATACCTCATAAATATAGAATTCCTAATAAAACAGATAAGACAATTTCCATAAACATTGCTGCAATAAAATGCCAAATGTGTGATGTTAGTAAACATAATTATTCCATTATTACCATACAGGTTTTGCTGTAGTGCTGAATAGTGAAGCAAATTTCTGGAAATTTGTCCAAATCTGGCATCTGATTCAATTCGGACTCAAAAAGAGATTTCTTCTCCTTTCTTTCTCTGCAGAATTTTGCCAGAATTGAATCATATTAAATTCTGATTCTATAGAATGTGCATTTTTGAAAAAATTGGGGTCTGTCTCAGCTCCAGCAGTACTCTCCTCCTCTGTGGCTGTGGCTTTTTGTTTCCCAAAGAGGATAGTTGCAACCCTTAGCACTTGCCTCCTTTTCTTTTGAGAAATGTATTAAAACTATTGTAAAGGAAAGGTGGAATAATTGCCCATAGTAATTAATCCAAAGTCCTAAAGAAGCAATAACAGAAAAACAAATAAACTTGACATTTGGTAATAAACTTCACTCATACATTTTGTTTTAGTTAGTATTGCATTTTTTTTATGTTATTACATTATGACCAAAAGTATGTGGACATCTCACCATTGCACTTATGTTAGATAAGCTTGTTTGCAATCACATTTAAAGAGGACCTTTCACCGATTATGACAATGTGAACTAACTAAACAGACATGGAGAGCGGCACCCGGGCATCTCACTTCACTTACTATTATCCCTGGGCGCTGCTCCGTTCTCCCGCTATGCCCTCCGGTATCTCCGCTCACTAAGTTATAGTAGGCGGAGTCTACCCTTGTTCTGCTGTAGCGCTGGCCAATCGCAGCGCAGAGCTCACAGCCTGGGAGAAAATAACCTCCCAGGCTGTAAGCTCTGCGCTGCGATTGGTCAGCGCTACAGCAGAACAAGGGCAGACTCCGCCTACCATAACTTTATGACCGAAGATACCAGAGGGCATAGCGGGAGAATGGAGCGGTGCCAAGGGATAATATTAAGTGCAGTGAGATCCCCGGGTGCCGCTCTCCATGTCTGTTTAGTTAGTTTACATTGTCATAATCGGTGAAAGGTCCTCTTTAAAGAAGAAAAAGGGACTTAAATATGGAGCTTTACCCATATTATCCCTATAAAATGATCTTCTCTTCAGGGGATGTTTCCATGAGTTTCCGTAAGATTTCAGTAGGTAGCATTCTCCAGAATTCTACATTGTACTACCAGGTACATCCCTCTAGAAAAACGTTTTTTCCACTACTTCAGAGTAGAGATGAGCGAAGTTATAAAAATGTCATTCAGCTGCTTCACCGAATTTTGCAAAGAAACTTGCTTCATGACGAATTACTTCATCACAAAGTGCATTTCTTTGTAAATAGCGGGCACAGTGATTGCAACGGTGATTGTGGTGTTCCCCCAGTACTTGAACCCCTCAGATGCTGCGTTCATTGCTGATTGCGACATCTGACATGAAAAATGAGGTCTTTCAGGGGTAAAAAAAAAAGATAAATCTCACCTCATGTTTGATTGCGAAGAGGCCGCAATGGCCATCTTGATTGAAGATCCCACGCCAAATCTTGCACTATAACATAGTACATAAGGCCAAAAAAAGACATTTGTCCACCCAGTTCGGCTGGCGTGGTGACATCATTAGTCACAGCACATGATTTCACGTAGGATCTTCAATCAAGATCTTCACGATTAAACGGATGAGGTGAGGTTTTGTTTACGTCATTTCTGGCAACATGGATTCAGTTTCATGAAGCATGACGAAATTTGGCTTCACGGGGAATCAAATTTTCCCTGAAATTCGTCCAGTGGTGGCCTGCTTTACATTTACTGCAGCCAATGCTTGACATAGTGCATGGTGATCCTAGGTTTGTAGACGGCTTCTATACCATGGAAACCATTTATTATAGTATGGGAGAACCGCTCTGAAGCACAAAAATAAATTATTGTTTATATACCTCATGGAAATTAAATAAAAAAAATATAAAAAAAACAGCCAGAAAATGGATGTAAAGTAGAATCTGTAATGTAAGCTATAGGTAATTTCCGTATAAATACAGTAGCTGACATTTATTTTGGGTGTATTATTATTCACATTCTTTGTCTTTCCTGCTAAGAAGAAAAAAAATGAGAGTATAATTTTTGTGTGGTATTAAAAACACATTATAGTCTACTTTGGATCTTTTACTATTGGGACTATTAATATGCAAAAGGTTATCCAATTATTATTTACCCCGCTGTTTCCTGGCAGATTGTTAATGCTGGGATGTGAAATGACTCTCGTAATGTGAAAGGTCGGCATCCTTGTGGTTAGCTGTTGTGAGGTGATGCACCTGTCATCCTTTTACAGTTATTGTGGTTTGAGCCTTAGATACCCAAAGTCTTTTTGGCACAAGCACAAGAATATATGCAGTAGACGGTCGCATAGAGGAAAGGCAAATGAATGCATTTTTCACTTTACTTTGTTAAATGGCTGGATCATAGGTTTTTTAACTTGTAATTAAAATACACTTAAATGGGTTGTCCAGCCATATATATATATTGATTACTTATCCTCAGGATAGTTCATCAATATCTGATCGGTGGGGTTTGGACACCCAGCAACACCTCGATCATCTGTTTGAAGAGGAGGTGGGACTCCATGTGAGCGCTGTCTCCTCTCTATTACACTACACGTCCTCTCCTATGGAGCAGTGGTGTAGTATAATGACAAGTACTCGCTCCATTCATGTGAATGACGCAAGTACTTGTCATTACACTGCACTTCCAAGATGAAAGGCAGCGTATTGAACAGGAAGTGGTGCTCACATGGAGTACCGCCTCCTCGTCAAACAGCTGATTGGCAGGGGTGCCAGGTGTCAGACCCCCACGATCAGATATTCATGACCTATCCTGACAATAGATCATCAATATATATGGCCAGACAACCCCTTTAAGATTATTTCTTAGGCAGAATAAATAAGTATTATACATATGTACTTGAATTTGTCACTAAAAGGAATTGTTTTGGGACAAACATTGATGACATCCTGCTATATACCATCAATGCAGTTACTGTATATGCCACCAGTGCCAAAACAACTCCAACCCTCGTGATTTCCATTGGTAATTGGAATGAAGTAGTAACATCTTTCTCAGGAAGTCACTTAAATTGTTTATTATAGTTTGTAACGGAACGCCTGGCACCCCGACCAGGTACCTCCGTCGATAAATGCTCCTAGGGCTTTCCAAGGACTGCAAGCACTTCACCTGTCACCGTACGCACTGCAGACCCCATGAACCGCCGCAGCTTGGTTGGGGTCTCACCGTCCTCCACCCACGCTGGACCCAAGACCGGGCTTCAGCTTCCAGTGGGTGAACCTCTCCTACATCCAGAGAGCAGGAACCTTGAACAAGCTCTTACAAGAGCTTCTACTCAGGGGAGTATTGTGATATAGCAATCCCCAAGAGTGTAGTTATCGCATTCCCCAAACATGAGCCAAAACTTCATGAAGGTATAAAAGCAGCCTCTCTTTATTTTAACTCACAAGCATTTTATGCACTTCTTCCAACAAGGTTAACACCCACAGGGTTTTCTAAAAACAGCCAATAACCACGTACAATACACTCAGACACTCCCACACAAAATCCTCCCCTCTGCCCGTGATAGAATTACCTCACACTGGGTTGATGCAATCATCACAGACAGGCGAATACACAATATCCTCTGTCCTGGAGACAACCGAGAAGTAATTCAATTGTCTCTCAGGACAAAGGACATCGCCAATACACACAGAGAGACAATGGAACAGACCTCCCTACTCAACGTATACCATGTCCCACCCTTTTCAATACACATAGACATTTAACATCCCACTGCTGCCACCAATGTAACGGAATGCCTGGCCCCCCCAACCGGGTACCTCAGTCAATAGATGCTCCTAGTGCTTCCAGAGGACTCCAAGCATTCCACTTGACACCGTCAGCACTGCAGACCCCACGAACCGCCGAAGCTTGGTGGAGGTCTCGCCGTCTCCTACCCACCCTGGACCTACGAGAAGGCTCCAGGCTCCCACTCCCTTTGGACCAGAAAGGTCAGATCTGCCCCACCCCACTAGTTGTAGGCCAATTGTGCAAGTCCCACCTGTATTCAGTAATGTCCCAAAATCTAGATTCTTCTGTGCTCCCAAAGTCTTCAAAAGACTCCCACAATAACCCAGGGCAATTATATTCCTCACCTTTGGGCTTGGCATACTCCTCCATCCATGGAGACTGTCGTACTGTGTCCTACCATAGTGCTTGGTAAGCGTCATCCAGCCAGGTTTCCTGCCATACCAGTGTCTCAAGCTCTGACACCCACTCCGTCAATGGTTGCTCTCCCAGTAGAGGTAGTCGCAGCGCCAATCGCATTAGTAATCTCTGCTCTTCACTGGGAAGACTCTCACCCCTCCGACGCTGCACGTCCTCCAGTGCCTGGTGCCATTCGCCTTTTTGCTCGGCATCCCTGTAATCTGGGTGATCTTCCTCATTGAATGCTGTGCAGGAACCAAAGGCATCCATATTGCTGTAGCCAGTGGTGCTGTACGGATACTAGCATTGCTCTCAATATACTCCACGAACGGTGTCTCCGAGCTGCTTCTCCTCACACTAGGACGCCATCCCACTGCTTGCCACCAATGTAACGGAACACCTGGCACCCCGACCGAGTACCTCCGTCGATAAATGCTCCTAGGGCTTTCCGAGGACTCCAAGCACTCCACCTGACACCATACGCACTGCAGACCCCATGAACTGCCGCAGCTTGGTTGGGGTCTCACCGTCCTCCACCCACGCTGGACCCAAGACCGGGCTTCAGCTTCCAGTGGGTGAACCTCTCCTACATCCAGAGAGCAGGAACCTTGAACAAGCTCTTACAAGAGCTTCTACTCAGGGGAGTATTGTGATAGACTAGAGCAATCCCCAAGAGTGTAGTTATCGCATTCCCCAAACATGAGCCAAAACTTCATGAAGGTATAAAAGCAAAAGCAGCCTCTCTTTATTTTAACACACAAGCATTTTATACACATCTTCCAACAAGGTTAACACCCACAGGGTTTTGTAAAAACAGCCAATTACCACGTACAATACACTTAGACACTCCCATACAAAATCCTCCCCTCTGCCCGTGATAGAATTACCTCACACTGGGTTGATGCAATCATCACAGACAGGCAAATACACAATATCCTCTGTCCTGGACAAAGGACATTGCCAATACACACAGAGAGACAATGGAACAGACCTCCCTACTCAACGTATACAATGTCCCACCCTTTTAAATACACAGAGACATTTAACATCCCACAATGGCATGAATTAGACCAGGGGTTCAAGTTAGTCCAAGTCCTTTGTGAACAAATGAGGCCTGGCTGATGAGAGGGCCCATAATCCTGGGGCAAGAGGCTGGTAAACAGGCCCCTCCAAAACCCAGTGGCGAGGTTGGTTTCGCCACATAGTTAATGCCTTAATGTGCATCTTTCTGGACAATGACTTTCTGAGCCACCAGGAGATCCAAGTTGGCTTTGCTTCAAGCTCTAGCTTACCTAGAGAACCAATTTAAAACTTGTTGGGCTACTACACAGGAGAGAAATAAAGTAGAAAGGTCTTCTCCATTGTGTGGTTTTACCCCACAATGCGAGAGCTAAGCAAATATGCATGGGTATGCACCTCGTAGTACAATGACCAGCAACAAACTAAACTCATAGATTGTGTTTTCATAGCTTCAATGCACAGAATGCCTCAATGTATATCCTGATAGGAAGGAACAGAAGCTCACTGGACTCTGTCTTCTCTGGAACAGTTGGATAAGCGAGGGTCTAAGTATTCTTTTATACTGTACCTATACAACCTCACATTATATACAGGGTACAAAATTGAGTTGCCCTGATTGTATGATGCCCTGGTTGGCAGAGTTTACATTCATTGAGTTATATGATATACTGATTTTTTCCATACAGTTGATGTATTTTTAAAGATGTTCCCCACGTTGGACAATCCTTACTAAAAATGAGCAAATCGATTAGTTAAAATTGAAATTCAACCCACATTTTTTTTGTGTTTGTAAAATCAGAATTTCTTCAAAATTATTTGGGAAGGATTTTTTCAAGAAATTTTTTTTTTTTTCAGGCATTTAAAACACTCTCAATTGCTATTGGCCGATTTGGCCGAATCAGAATGAAACAAATTTTAGGAAACTCACTCATCTCTAATTATTAGAAGGGTCCCTTGATAATATGCAGATCACAGTGTATCCCCCAATGATCAGACATTACCTATGGGGAAAATTGAGAGTAAGTACTTGATTTCCCACTGAAGAAATTAAGCTTTCAAGTCAATAGGCAAACTGTGTGATAAAGGACAGGGCTGGTCCTCCAGAGCAAGAGGTGCATTTTGGAACTGGTCTCCACTCCTGCCAAGAGATTAGGTTATTTAACAAAGGACCATCCACACATACGTTTCTAATAGGGTATAGGAAAATAATTTATCTAAACTGGACTATTTTCCACCACTGCTTCATTTCTGAAGTAGGGTCTCAGTTCTCAGTAGATAAAGTAGTTAACAATGTTGTCTTCCCAATGTTATGCCATCAGAGGTCCCAGCAGCAGAGTTGTTCTCCATAGACATCTCCTTTAAATGACTGCATGCAACATCATAAAACAGCACTGTAATATGACTATCTCTCAGAAAATGTATTCTGTCATAACTGTATAATTCACTTCTAACTGCAATCTACTATAGAAATGGTTTTCCCACTAAGTGTAATAATTTTAAGTTGTTGGCTTCAAAACTGCTAAACTGTATTGTTTATGGATATCCTGACACTTCTTTTATAGAAGATGAGAAGATTGATTGCATATAGCCATTAATGAACTGCCTTTCGAGGCGCTGAGTATTCTTCCTTTAAGAAATGTTTCTTGGCTGATTACTGTCTAAAGAATTGATTAGCATTTAGTGCATATACTGTATGAAATGATGGACCATTTAAAGAACGATTCAGAGAGAACTGCTTTGTGATGCTACATAATCTGTATCACACATAGTTGGAGACTGGATAGCATTCTAATGATTATTTGAGGATTAGCTGAAGACATGAACTGCTAGATCGCTGCTAGCACATCCAAAATATCCATTCCCCATAGCTCTCTCTGCTTTTATTTTGTAAAAAAAACGATTTTATATATATGTAAATGAGGCTACTAACGGTTCCAGAGCCCAGCCACGCCCAATGTGAAGGAGCTCAGCGCCACGGCACATACTCCGAATTTCCTACTTGCTTCCTGACGTCACAAAGCTAGAGTGCCAAAATCTCATGATGCGCGAGCTAGCGCATGCGCAGTGTCGGCATAGTGTTCCTTCCCTGTGCTGGACGCCGCATGTTGGGTGATGTATATAGTATATTTGTCTATGCGTGTTAAAGGTGGTGCTAGAATATAGTGATTAGAGATGAGTGAATCGAAGCCTGGAAAGGCGAGATCAGCCATACTGATATGCATGCAACCAATCAGCCCTGTGATGTTACAGCCGTATAAATACAACAGCCATTCAACAGCGTACTTAGTGCAGGGAGAGACGTGTCTGCAGGCGTTAGGGACAGTGATAGAAAAATCATCATTGTGC
Source organism: Bufo gargarizans (assembly GCF_014858855.1). Lineage (NCBI taxonomy): Eukaryota > Metazoa > Chordata > Amphibia > Anura > Bufonidae > Bufo > Bufo gargarizans. The sequence goes on along the minus strand of NC_058082.1, from coordinate 615,547,940 downwards.
TAAAAAAAAATGTTGCAAGTACAGGGAAAGATGATTCAAGGTGTAGGAAAAGGATAGGGAGGATTCATTACGCAGCATTTCTGTTAAACAGGGTTCAGTCGGGGAGGTAACAGCCTGGGTAATAGGAACAATCCTACTACACCTTTCAGCACTGACTGGCGATACGAATTGCCATTATACAGCTCTGTAATTCCAGAAAACCATTCTAATTTGTGTGCAAGTGCTGATTGATACAGTCCATTAACAGGGTTTATTACAAGGAAATATTTTTATGTTTTATTTGCCCATTTGTTCGTTGCAGTTATATGTTCTAAAGCATTTTTGGGCTTGTATTAGTGGTAAAAAAGGACTTATTAGCCGATGTGTGGTGAAGTGCGAAAATTACAGCCCTTTTTGTCGTGCATTAGTGGCAAAAGTAAAATATATTTGCCGCTCAGTGTTGCACTTACCTGTTTTAAATCCCTTTTTAGTGTGTATTAGTGGAAAAAGGAAAAATATCTTTGCCACTCAGCGGTGCAGTTATCTGTTTTAAAGCCCTTTTTTGCATGCATTAATGGAAAAAAAAATAAAAAATTGCCGCCTATATATTTTACAGCCCAGTTTGCTGTGTATTACTTGTGAAATACAAATATATTCGCCTTTCATTGTTGCACTTATCTGTTAAAAAGCCTTTTGTGTAAAAATAGAAAAAAATTTGGGCCTATTTGCCATTTAGTGGTGCAGTGATATATTCTAAAGCCCTGTTTGCTGTGTATTAGTGGCAAAATAAAAAAATATTTGATCTAACATTTGGTTATTTGATCTAACATTATGTCAGGCAGAGAAGTGCCATGCCCTGCACAGGGGAGTGGCAGAGGCCTAAATGTTTCTGGCACAGGCAGAGGTCGCAGCAGAGTAAGGGGTCACTTTGAGAGGCCTGAGCTCCCAGTGTCAGCTAGCGGTCGTGTCATGACCAGCAACCCAGCGGTTCTTGAATGGTTGACTCGATCTTCGACTTACTGCAATTTAGATCAGACACCCATAGTCAAGAGTCAGTGGGTTTGTCAGACAGAACCCTCAGTTGGCATGGCCTGGGAGCAGGCCCTGTGCCCTCACCTGTCCTTAACCTGCCTCTATCCTTTTCTGTTCACTCACTGCGATAGGTATTGTATGCTGTAGGCTCTGCTCCACTTTTCAGTGAGGAAAAGGTACTAGAGGACAGTAAGCAGCTACTGCCCAGCTAAGATATGGAGGAGACATCCTCCACTTCCTCTGCTAGGTGGGCAAGTAGTGATGAGGAGAGTGGCGTGGGAGCTGGTGTTGGGAGCAGTCAGGCTACTGACCCAGAGACGGTTGAGGAGGACAGCAGTGACGTGCAGACACTACTCAATGATTATGAAGCTGATCTCACTTGGGAGCTGGGTGACGAAGGGGCTTCATCATCATCGGGAGAAGAGGGTGTCAGCTTGCCATGGCGCAGTGTGGTAAATACACTCTATATGGAACACAGAAGGGAAGGGAAAAGGTGTTAGCCCTGAGACCTAGGGAAATTGTCACACCTAGTGAGTCGCTATGGAGAGCCCTAACTGCTATCAGTATGAACAGAACTTGATGGTAGGAATGTTCATACGCAGGAACCTAAGCCCAATCTCACCCTAACAGGGCCCTGTCAGTGTCAGGACACGGATGGCCTACTCCTTCCCAAATGAAGGAATAGGAGACCCCATCAGGCCTAATATCAGCAGGTAGGGGAAAACAACAAACAACAAAGAAGATAAACTTAACTTCCAGAAGTATGCGGACGAGCAGCAACTCAGAGAGAACCAGCACCAGGACTTCCACAAACAATGAGCTATCAACCACATAGCATGATGGGTGAGGTCAGACTAAATAGAGGAGAAGGAATGACCACTTAAGCTACACCTGAGACAAAAGGTGTGGTCATCCCTAGCAACAACACAGAAAAGTGAAACCAAGGAGGCTGTCAATCACGTGCAGCCAGTCTCCTCGATCTTCTAGTCCCTGTCACAGGCAGGAGCATGACACAGCTTGCCCCTAAGCCAGCGGCGGAGCCAGCAAGTCGATAGCATGGCCAGGAATCATCAGGGTGGCAGCAGTGAAAGGTCGGGAGCCAAACGTGCCTGAGGTAGACTACCTACTTTGTGGGAGCCTACTTGCCCAGGATGTAGCAGTGCAGGGGCTCAAGCAGGCACCGGTGGTAGCAGTTAGTCAGTGCAGCGTGGCAGTTTTTTTTTCCAGCTGCCGTAGGAGATGAATGTGGCCGTATGTTGAATCTGTGGGCAGAGGGTGAAGCGTGGACACGGTGCCAATGTTGGCACTATAGCCCTGCATCAACATATGCAGCATCACCATAAAGTGGCCTGGGAGAACCGTGGCTCTGATGTGGTGGTCCAGCCAGCCGCAGCAACCGCTGCATCAACCACTGCACGCACCCGGTTTCTGGCAATCAAGGATCCACCACGTCAGCTGAAGGGAGCTGTCTGTCCTTCCCATCATCTGCTGCTTCTGCTGCTCTTGCTCCTCCTCCTACTCCTCATCATGCATTCTGTCAGCAATCGATCACCAAAGCGATTGCCAAGAGAGTATGCGTGCACTCATCCAATGGGGCAGAAGCTTAATGTACTCCTGTCCAAGTTGCTGGTGCTGCAGTCCCTTCCTTTCCAAGTAGGGGACTCTGCACCTTTCAGAGAACTGATCGCTTGTGCCGAGCCGAGGTGGAGAGTCCCAAGCCGTCATTTCTTTGCCAAAAAGGCAGTACCAGCCCTGCACACACATGTAGAACAGAAGGTGAGCCAGTCCTTGAGCCTGTCAGTGTCTGCCAAAGTGCACAGCAGCGCCGACGTGTGGAGCTGTAACTACAATACATGTCCTTTACAGCCCACTGGGTGAATGTGGTTCCTGTGCAGCCACACCAGCAATTTGGCCACGTGACGCTGCTTCCGCCTCCACGTTGCCCCTCCGTTGGTCCAGCGACAATGTCCGCCTCTGCCTCATCATCCTCTACTGTGTCATCAGCCTCAGCTGCAGGGACAATGCACAGTGTCACTCCAGCATGCCACATGTGCAGGGCATGGTGGTGTTACTCTGTTATGCACCTCGTTTGCCTAGGCGAACTGAATCACACAGGGGGGGAACTGCTCCATGTCCTTCAGCAAGAAATCAAATCCTGGCTTTCTCCACGACAACTCAAAATCAGAACCATGTTGACTGACAACGGAAAAAACATTGTGTCAGCGCTGAGTTAAGGAGGGCTAAGCCATGCGCCCTGCATAGCACACGTGTTTAATCTGGTTGTCACGCGGTCCCTAAAGTCTTCCACCCATCTGCAAAACATCCTAAAAATGGCCAGGAAACTTTATTGCATGCACTTCAGCCACTCGGCATCCCCCAGCATAGGCTGATTTCCACCCGTTTCCCCCCTTTGGAATTTCAACCTCCATATGTTGACAAATGCCATCAACGATTTTCCGGAAAAATTTGTTTCGATCCAAATTAATTCTTGACAAATCACATAAAAAAATATATTTCCTGGCTGCAGAGAGCCTTTATATGGGTGTAGAACACTGTGCCTTGCAGTAACAAGCATAGGAAGTCTTCTGGGTTAGTAAAATAATACTGTCAGTCAGTATGACATGCAGATGACAGGCGTCGCTATTAGAATCACACTGCACACTTCACTTATTTGGGCAGTCACAGGGCCAAAACCAACCAAATAACTCAAGTATTAACTGGTAAATGGTAGCGTAAAGAAGAAGCACACTCCTTGTACACCTTCGTCAGCTGATTCCACATAGATGTCTATATCTTATTTCTTTAGCAATATGACAATAAATGGTTTTAACGCAAATAACATCAAATGTGAACGGCGTGTATTTTTCTCTTTATCCATGGAAATATGACAAGAAACGCTTTTAGTGCAAATAACACCAAATGTGAACAGCGTCTAATTTTCTTGTACTGTACTATAATAGGGCATTAAACGCTTTCACCATATAAAGCTGCAGAAGTGAACAGAGTATGTATTTCTCTTTTTCCTTAATTATAAGCCACTAAAAGATTTTCAACATAACACTTGCACCCCTACAACAAATTGCTGGAATAACAGAGCTGTATAATGGCTATTTGGATCCCCAAATAATCTTTCCCTGTACTTGTTATGCTATTTTTACACTCGTGTTTAGTGCAGATCCGTCATCAATCTACAAGAACGGATCCATTCAGATAATACAACCATCTGCATCCGTTCAGAACGGATCCGTTTGTATTATCTTTAACATTTAACGGATCCGTCTTGAACACCATTGAAAGTCAATAGAGGACAGATCCGTTTTCTATTGTGCCAGATTGTGTCATAGAAAACGGATCCGTCCCCATTGACTTACATTGTGTCTCAGAACGGATCCGTTTGGCTCAGTTTCGTCAGACGGACACCAAAACGCTGCAAAATTTATCCGTTTTGGCCGCTTGTGAGAGCTCTGAACGGATCTCACAAACGGAAACCCAAAACACCATTGTGAAAGTAGCCTGAATCAAATTTTCCCAATGATGTTTTCTGTATTACACTCCCTAGCCCCTGCAACATCTGTCCCTGCACTGAGATGCTGTGAAATGATTCCTCTCTATTCTGATTGCGCACTTATAACCCGCTTTGTTTATCACAATGTTTTCTTTATCACTCTCCCTAGCGCCTGAAACGTCTGTCCCTGCACTTAGGTGATGTGAAATTATTCCTCCCTATCCTTATTGTGCACAATTTTTTTCACAATGAGGTTTTCTTTCACTCTCCCTAGCGCCTACATAAACGTCCGTCCCTGAACAAAGTACGATGGTGAATGGAATAATCTAAGATGTCTGACTGCTGCTGATTGGCTGCATACATGACATTATGTGTCATCCCGCCTTCCCAGAGTTCCTTGCCCCATGTCCTTACACGTGTAGCCGACATTTTAGCCGCCATTGTAGCTGCCATGTTAGGAAAAATTGCAATTCATTACCACGAAGCGAGAGGAAATTCACATTCATTCAGAATCAAATTTGACTTCGTCAGCTTCGATTCACTCATCTCTACTACTCATGCTGCTTCTTCCTCCACCTACCTCTACCTACATGTCATCTTGCCACTCTGTGGCCTCCTGATGCTGCCGCCACCTCCACACTATGTCACCCTGCCACTCTGTGGTCTCCTGATGCTGCCGCCTCCTCCACACTCTGTAATTGTGCCACTCTGTGGCCTTCTGATGCTGCTGCCACCTCTAGACTCTGTCACCTCTCCACTCTGTGGTCTCCTCATGCTGCCGCCACCTCCACACTATGTCACCTTGCCACTCTGTGGCCTCCTCATGCTGCTGCCACCTCCACACACTGTCATTGTGCCACTCTGCAGCCTCCTGATGCTGCCGCCACCTCCAGACTCTCTCATTGGGCCACTCTTTGGTCTCCATATGCTGTTTTCTCCTCACCACTCTGTGGACTTCTCATGCTGTTCCCACCCTCTCTACTTCATTGCTGGGCCACTATTTAGCCTTTTTGGCTTGGCTGACATCATCATTTATTTGACCCTTCTTCTGATCTGTCAGAAGAAAGGAAAAATGAGAAGCACAACTGATCCTGTCTGTGAAGCAGCAGTAAGGCCTGTATGGTCCAATCAGAATTGCCTTGTGATTTGGTAGCCGAAAGCAGTTCATGTGTCGCCTCTGTTTTGGATCCACTCTTGTTTTTTTCTTTTTTGCATTAGCAATACTGAGGGATTACTGACCAAATGCTGACCGAGTAAAGGCGGATTCTCCACAGACAGGATCCGTTTTATGTGGGTTATTGTTCTGACAGATCAGAGGAAGGACAAATTAATCAGTGACGTCAACACAAACTTACTGCTGACACCCTCTCCACTTTGTCAGGGGGCTCTACGGTGTAAAAGGAGTATGCTTCTTCTTGGCGCTAACATCGACCTGTAAGGCTATTGTTATTTGGTCAGTTTTGGCCCCGTGACTGCCCAAATAAGTGAAGTGGGCAGTGATTCTAAGAGCAATGCCTGTCATCTGCATGTCATACTGACAGTATTATTTCAGTACTAAAGCAGACTCCTTATGCATGTTACTGCAAGGCACAGTTTTTTTACGTCACTATAAATGCTCTGTGCAGCCAGGATCAAACCAAATTTTTACAAAAAAATTTGGCATACCGGCAAATCAATTTAAAAAAAAAAAATATGCTCATCTCTAATAGTGATATTGAATTTGAATAATGAGACATTGGAGTTCCTAACTAATTTTGCGGAATTAATGGGTGGGACACATCTTTATTCTTCATGGGACCTCTCCACTGGAAATATTTTTATTGCTGTTCTTCACCCATGTAAAGATCTATAAGGAATTGAAAATCATAACCAAGTAGAATTATGTCAGTGATAGGAAATGTCATAATATCAATTAGTCTTTTGGTTGGAGAGGGGGTTAGATAAGTAAAAGCGGTCATCAAAGCTCTTTGATGCCTCTTTATTCGTTCACATTATTACAGAGGTGAATGTAATTTTTTTTTTAATTGCTAGTGACATGATGTTTGTAAAATGTTGGAAAAACTGTGTGCATCAGAGTATGTGTATAGTAGAACCCGTTCCTCATGAGAGCTGTTTTCTGCTATCTCAGCCTATCAGTTATTTATTTTATATGTATTCATTTTAGTCACTTATATAACGCTGACATATTCTGCAGCACTTTACATTGTTATTGTCTTTGGAGTGTGGGAGAAATCTCATGCAAGCATCCATGCTGATGTCCTTGGTTGAATCCAAACCTAGGGCTAGGGATGAGCAAATTGAGCTTTGAATCCAAGATCTGAAGCCGATTCGCTCAAAACTTCGCTTTAATGCTGTACGGAGATCCGTTAAGCCTTAAAATGTATCGGCGCCAGCGAGGGAAATTCTTTATCACCAAAGTCTCACAGGACTTTGGTGAATAACTTCTGGATTTGATTTTTGAACTTGGAAACCATTTTAAAACTTGGTTCCGAACTCGGCTTCGGTACCGAGGTACCAGCTAGTACCGACACTGTTTTCGGATTCCTGCTTAAAAATGGCTTTCAATTTTAAAAATCTAATGCTGAAGTTATTCACTGAAGTCTCACATAGATTTGAATACTGACGAATCTCCATACAGTATTCCAACAAAGTTTTGACCAAAGGAACCAGTGCTAACCTCTAAGCCACCGTGCTACCACCAAGCTGTGGCTCCTTCATTTTACAGAAATGTTGCTATAAATGCCACAATCCCCTAAAGTGGAGAAATTGGCTTCTACCTCACAGGTTTTGTTTTTGCCTTGTTTTTTCCTTGATGAACTTACTATGACTTAAGGAAATACTGTATCTGCATGGAGTTTGTATGTCCCCCCTATGTTTGCTCAGGATACTCCAAAGAAAGACACATTGATAGGGATTTAGATTAGATTAGGAGCTCCATTGGGAACAGTAAGTGATGATAATGTTTGTAAAGTGCGGCGGAATATGTCAGCTCTATATAAGTGAGTAAAATAAATAATGGGAGAAAGAATTACAAGTTGAAAATTGGGTTTATAAAAAAAAACTATGGAAAACTTAATGACATGGTATTCTGTGGTTCTCTTTTAGTCGAATCAGTTCATTCAGTATGGGTTTCATGTCACATTCTTGTTATTTTAAGCAATTTTTATTATTTTTTTATTGTCCAAAAATTCTACCTGAATAATAGAGGTTGAAATGGAGAATCAAGAATTTACTCAAGTCTTAGACCTCGTTTTCATTGTCATTGGTAATCTCAATGGACTGCATTTCTGTGAATCAAATTTCATATATTTTTTTCTATGCAACACATTTTACTTTGCCAAATTTTCCCACTTTACACAATTACACTGTACCACAAGGATAGCACTCAAGCATGTAAATGCAAGAAACAAGCAAAGGGCATCTGGCACAGTATTGGAGCCAGAATGACCTCCGAAATGATGAAAATACATGGTTACAAGAGAGCGACCGTTGGCACATTGTCTTCTATGCCTCTCCATAATTCCTCTGCTAGACTAGCAGCTCTAAACCTCACTATAGAGCCATCTGTTACCTCTCCACAGGAGCTGGAGATGTCAGGCATTAAAGCACAGTCAGAATTAGAGTCCCAGAAAAGGAGACAGAGTCTCTTGGGGATATCTAATGTAAGAGCTATAGATTTCGGAGAAAGCAACGGAGGAAAGAAGTTAGATTCCTTGAGCTGCTGAAAGCAAACATGCAGTGTAGAGTATATGAACTGAGGGTGAAAGGATAGAAAATAAAAAGCTGAAGAGCAGACCTTATTATACCTAGTCAACTTCATTGCACAAGGTATGTGGCACAATCATGTGATGAGCGGTGACTTAAAAACATTTGCCTAAACATTTTCTCATCTAACAGAATATATAAGTGAAGTTATTTTTAAGGCTTGGCATACACAAGTGATAGGTTGGACAATTTTTTCAGTCTTCTTTTAAAGGATAACTGTCACACTTAGACCCTAATTTCAATTTTCATATATGTAGTTACTAATAACATGATATTCCAGAATCAGTTACTATTAGACTGACTTACCCCATATTTAATAAGATTCAGCCCTTAGCAACCAGTCTGCATAAAACTGCAGTTTCACTATTCAGTTAAGATGGCCGCCACTGCCCTCTCCCTGAGGCTAATCCCGCCTGCCCTCACTAGCCAGTAATAATAGCCCCCCAAAAGTGTCAGTAACTAGAGCCCTCCCCCCTAAAGGGTTAATCTCCTGCAGCACAAAGGGGTCCTCTTACCACATGTTGCTTTCATTTATACACTGAGCAGACGGCAGATCTCCCTTCCCTGGTCTGCGCTGCTTCAACTCTGCATTCTCCAGCTCTGCTGAGTGAGGGAGCATCTGCCAAGCGCAGGGACAGGGAGAAGTGCACACAACCCAGGCACTGTTATCAGCTGCTGGGGATGACCTGGATTTAATCATTTACTTACAGTCCCTGGCAGTCAGTAATATGACCTTGCACACAGCCTGCTTCTGCGTCCTCCGTCCTTCCACACATAGACAGACCTGCATAGCAACCTGATTTTAAGTACAGGTAAAAGTAGGCAGTACAGGGAACAAAACTGTGGAATTAAGGGGTAATTGAATACACAGTGAAAAGTTGAAATAAGCCCCCAAGGTGATATTAATCACCACAATCCAATACTCAAAAAAATAAATAAAAATATGACAGTTATCCTTTAAACTCTAATGGGATTCTACATGAATGGTTCTGATTCTATTTGGGGAGTTTTATCTTTTGAAAGGTGATTCTCTCTGGGAAAAATAATTTTAAAATAGTTCTTCTCCAGAAGGAAGTCATCTCATCAGACCTTTGCTGGTCTAGTTCGAATGCTTCTCAAGTCCTCCACCAGACTTCCGGGTTCCTTTCAACACCCACATGTGACTTCTTCAGTCACTTGTCATAGCAGGTCACTACTAAATTCTTTTCCATCAGGTTTCTATTGCATTTTAATTGCTTAAGTAGTGAATGGATATGGAGAGCACGCTTCACATACCAGCTTTCTACATTCACTGTTGTAGGACTTCCCAAAATTGCTGAGTGAGCACTTTATTTTTGGAAGTCCCATAGCTGTTAACGTAGAAAGTTGTGCATGCTTGTCACACTCTAAATTCATAGCAGAACCCCGTTTTTCAGATAGGAGTGAGTCACAGAGGTGCCCTACCATATCCTATCGATATGCAATAAATGTCCCCGATGAGACAACCCTAACATGTGTATTAGTTGCAGCTGAGCATTCTAGGCCTCACAATACTGTGTGGTGACATATTCCGCAGCGCTTTGCAGACATTATCATTACTCTTTCCACAGTTGAGCTCACAATCTTATGTTCCCCATCATTATGTCTTTGAAGAGTGGGATGAAACCGAGTACCCGGAGAAAAACCACACAAACTCAGGGAAATCGTACAAACTCCATGAAGATGTTATCCATGGTCAGATGCAAACCCAGGACCCCAGCGCTGCAAGGCACCAGTGCTAACCACTGGGACATCTTGATATTTACAAACTGCTATCTCCTGTGACCCCTTTTCTGTTGATTGACAGCTTTCTCCCCATGCAAAGTAGAGATGTAGTAGAGTTAAGTCACACTTGGTGAGATATCACATCTAGTTAATGCGTTATGACTGAGACTGTTAACTCTGCTACTTCTGTATAGCGAGAATGCTGGCCTTTGGCAGTAGGAAGCCTACATTAGCATAAATTACACCTAAAATCTCTGCCAGCATCAACCTGGTGTAAATGTCAGTTTCTGCTGCATGAACCTCCTGAGATCCACCCAAATTATTAAAGACTAACTAAACTTTTACACTAACTTTTAATATGTTGTCCCTAACCCCCTAAAAAATCGTTTTCTAATATACTTTACTTATTAATTTTATTATACTTTACTATATTACTTTTCTGCATGTCAGCTCTCTTAGCTGAGCGGAGCAGGCAGAAGCAGGAGCCCGCTCCGCTCAGCTCAGCTAATCCTGGCATAGTACAGGGGTACATCAGTTAGTAATAGTCCAGGGAGCACAGGCAGGTGCAGCAATGAGCGCTCCTGCCCGTACTCCCTGTGGTGCTGCAGCCCCATTCATCAAATAAGTACTCCATACTCCGTACAATGCTGACAGCTCAACGGTGTACGGAGAACTGAGTTTTAGCACACCAGTGAATGGTGTGCTTTAAGGGTGCAAAAAAGGGGGAAGGGTTGTCCCTTCAAGGGAGAATGGTGCTTCCGCACCTCTCACCTGGATACTGCTGAAAAACGTATTATTTGAAAATTAAAGGGGCAGTAACATTCTAAAATATTCAAGTTTTAATGGTACAACTAAAAGACACATGAAACCCCTTACAGACAGAAACAGACAAACACGCGTGGGACCCCACTAACACATGAGCCGCCGAATAGGCGGATTGCGGCAGATGAGGCCCCTCGGGCTGACCCTTATTGACGTAGAGTGAGCCCCAAGGGTCAAGGGGAGTCACACTTGGTGGTGAGAATAAACAAATGTCCTGAGTTCCGGGATATGGACACCAGGACAATGCCTAATAATGGTAAGAAGACAATGGGTGGATCTTACCGGAGCCAGGTTGATAGGCGCGTTTATTCGGCAAGTTCAGGAGGTCACCGGAAATGATGGTCCTTTCTCAGCGCCTAAAAGTGGTGTCCTTTGGGATAGGGTTGTCTTGGACAGGGTCATGTGTTTGTGGAGTACTGCAGGGAGTAGATCTATCCCTGTTGCACCCTACTTGGCCTAATATGACCCTGACAGCCTAACACGGGATCCGTGCCCCGCAAGGGGTGGTCCCGTCCGGAACCTCGCCCTGGTCTAAGGTCCCTGTAAGACCCTGCCGGGGTGATGAGGAGGACACCTAGTAAAGTGAAATGGAGAAACGTGGGTACCAAGAGTAGGGTATGTTCACCTGTCCCTACGCGTTTCTTCGGTGGAACACACTGTAAGGTAATTATAATAAACCCCTCGAATCATCAGGGGACGGGGGTTTAGTACAAGTGGTAGTTGTCCTTGGTAGCACGGTGGCAAGGTTATTGCTGGGCGCGCTAGAAAGGGCAAACTAAATTAAACCACTCGTGGTACAAGGTGTATTAACACTAGGGTTAGCCTCAACTGCATCTAGTATGAGGATAATAGTAGGCAGTTGCGGTGAAAAGAGCGCAGACTTGCTCTAACCACTAGTTGATGTGCGGTGAGGTAACTATATACCCAGAATGCGTGTGGCAAAGAGGGGTCCAGGAATACCTGTAACACACGAACACAAACAAGGGAGCGCCCGCTAGACACGTCTCTGATGATGAAGAAGCATGCCGATCCCCTAACACAGGTAAGGACCGGCAGGCAAAACACTAATATGCATCTAAGTATACAAATGGCAGAGAGTGTCATTACTTACATGCAGCCTGGGGTGCGTATGGCAAACTTCCGGCTGGGCCCGCATCAAGCAGTTAGTGTGAGGTTGGGTCTGTGGCGTCTGGCAGCGCTATGTGAGGCGCTGATGTTGTTTTAAAGTGAACGGGGGGCGGAGATTTAATCCGCGCATGAGCGCACGGGACGCGGTCGCGTTGTGATGACGAGGTATCACGTGTTGCGTCGCGCGTCACGTGAGTGCGCGTTATTGATTGTTTGAGCGCTGAGGCTAACCCATTCAGTGCCTTATGTGGGCGGACACGCTGGAGAGCCGTGGGCGGGCACATCGGGTGGGCACATGATGGGCAGATGCAGCAATTCGCTCAAAGGATAGGTGGGTGGAGCGAGGCAGAGATACACTGTCCGGCTACTACAGACCACTTTAATATAGGATGTGTGTGAAAGGTCATGATCACAGATCCTACATTAAGGACAACACAGTGGACATTAAGGGGCAGGGAAAAACCATGGTAACCGAGAGTGGGACACCAGTGGGAGTGGGATGAGTAACGTTACATTCTCCCAGACCTCGGTGCTTTAAGGGTGAAAAGGTACAGTAAACATTGAAAATTAATAAACAAAGTCTATTAGAAAAAGATTTTTTAGGGGGTTAGGGACAACATACTAAAAGTTAGTGCAAAAGTTTAGTTACTCTTTAAGTGGGGTGCATCTCTTAAATTTACTGCATCTTATACTAGCCCATTTTATTTTTATTAAGACTGGTATACAACGTGCCAGTCTTCATAAATTCTCCCATAGTTTGTAGTGTGTTTTATATTTCTTGCTGTAGTATTAAAAAAAATTTAAAAAAAATAAAAGGAAAATGGCTGAAAAAACTGATTTTTTTTCTTAAAAATGCCTATACAGTATGTGTAGGAGACGAGTGCTTCATTTCATTTACTGTGACTGTAATGAACTTTCATTAGGTTGGTAAAATGTATCGAGCAATCTTCTATTAACTATCTAAGAGACAGTTTTCTAATTGTGTCATTGTGATTTAAGTTACTAAGACATTTACATATCCAACCACAGAAGCTCCTGAGATCTTTCTTTCTTCTAGGAGTAGCTATTTTAGCAAGGCTAAATATATTCAGTGGTGAAATGTCTCAGATTGATCTGACCTTTATATCCTCTACAATCTTCATTTTAATTAAATGAAAGTTTTAGTCATTCTCATACTAGAATAGAGTGTAAGTGTCAACGGCAACACAAAGTATCCACTTTTAGAAGATGAATATGGAGAGATACAGTGCATGATTATATGGAAGGCTTTGCTGCAATTTATGTTAGACACTAAGAGGGTGTCTGTGCTCTGAGCTTCATTTTTCTTTCTTTATGTGCACTTTAAAAAAAAAAATCACCTTTTCCCATCTCTGTCTCTTTTATAAATTATTTTTTTCAAAGATTTGAAAATATGAATACTTTTAATGACCCATAGAGAATTTTATTGGCAGCTTGAGGTCTCCACACTAATTTTTATCCCCCTCTTCTCTGCAGTTCTTCAGAAACAAACTTAAAATCTTAGGCCCCTTTCACACAAGCGAGTTTTCCGTGCGGGTGCGTTGTGTGATGTGAACGCATTGCACCTGCGCTGAATCCGGACCAATTAATTTCAATGGGTCTGTGTACATGAGCGTTGTTTTTTACGCATTATTTGTGCGTTGCCTGAAAATCACAACATGTTCTATATTCTGCGTTTTTCACGCAACCCTGGCCCCATAGAAGTGAATGGGACTGCGCGAAAAACGTATTGCACCCGGAAGCAAGTGCAGATGCAATGTGATTTTCACCGTTGGTTGCTAAGAGATGTTGTTTGTAAACCTTCAGTTTTTTATCATGCGCGTGAAAATAACTGACCCACTGAACGCAATTGCAGACAAAACTGACTGAACTTGCTTGCGAAATGGTGCAAGTTTTCCTGAACGCATCCGGACCTAATCCGTATCGTTTGCGTGCAAGAGGCCGTATAGTGATCAATGTTTCATTTGGTAGAACTCTATATCATTATACAGATGCTAAAATGAAGCAATTTAAAGGGGTGTTCCCAGAGTTTTATATTGATGGCTTATCCTAAGGCTAGATCATGGATATCTGATCATCAGGGGTCCAGCTCCTGGCACACCACAAATAGGCTGGTTTTCTGTAGCTCCAGGGCCAAGAAATTGTGGATGTACCTGGTTACCGCAGAGCTGCTCCCACTGCGGTAAATGGGAGCAGCTCTTAGTTTTGGCACCAGAGCTACTTAAAATAGCTGATCATCGGGGGTGTCAGACCCCCTCCAATCAGATATTATTATAAGGATAAGCAATTTGTAAAAAAAGAAAGTCCTGGAAAACTCCTTTAAATGAAATCTGTCCCCAGCGACCTCACTATCCAGCTGTTTGCATAGACACGTAGCTGTGGTTCACTTGATTAAAACACTGTTTTTCTTTTTTTAAGACAAGGCTCCATTCCCAATTTACGATAACTTTTCTTAGGGCTCATGCACATGAACGTGTGCCAGCCGTGCCCATATTGCAGCCTACAAACAGCGGGTCCGCAATATACAGGCATTAGCCATGTGCGCACGGAATATACGGAGCGGAGGAACAAAGTGGAAGGCCACGGAACCACTACGGAGTGTTTTAGTGGTATTTGGCTCCGTAACATGAACATGCTCTATTTTTTTTGCAGTGCAGACTGATTACTGACCCATTCAAGTTCAATGTGTCTACATCCATCAGTGCAGGCAACACACAGATGGTGCCCATGCATTGGGGACCACAACTTGCGGTCTCCAATGCACGGCATGGGTGGCACACGTTCATGTGCATGAGCCCTTAATATGCAGGCCTTTGGTTCAATGAGGGCATCACCATTGCTCTTGTTGCACCCAAGCTCCATTACTTTCTATGGCCAGCCCCTCCCTCGCTGTTTTGATTGACAGGACCTGGTAGTGAGGGAAGGGCTGGCCACAGAAAGGAACAAAGCCTGGGGTGCAACAAGAGCAATGGGGAGGCCCTCAGTGCACCAAAGGCCTAATTTGCTGATTAAGAAAGTATCATAACTTAGGACAGGAGCCTGAGATCATCAAATGAAAAATATCAGTTGAGGCACCGCTATGTGTCTATGAAAACAACTAGATAGGGCGGTTGCTGGTGAGACAAAATCCCTTTAAGGCTAATATGAAACCAACCAAGTCAATAACAGGTCTTACCTTTAGTAGACCATAGCACACATTGCTATGGGACAGCCCTTAGGGCTTTTGATATTTGACAATTATCGATGTACACAAATTACATGACTCAAGGGATTAAATGACTTGGATCGATTTTCAATGCAGAAGTGCAGCTATTACACTTTAGATCATCAGACTGTGGGTCCGGCTCTCTGCTAGTGTTGTACAGTATACATTCTGTGGCAGGAAGGGGTTAAAGGGAATATGCACTTGTTCTGTATAGCTGTGGAGCAGGCCCAAGGTATACCGGGGGCTTCTGAATCTGTGCAATGATAACTTGATGCGCTAGGTTGGCATGAATTGGACATAGCATGATTTGTGAGGATAAAAATCGTAAAATGGTGTTTATTTTCACGACTGGTCACCTTGCGCCAATCATCTCAGGATACATCGAGGAAAGGTAGGGTTTTGGAGGTGTCCCCTGTGTCTTCAATGAGCAGAACATTGCCCACCCTCGCAAGCCCCCAGGAGTCGCTGGATCTGAGCCTCCAGCCTTTCTCTCCCTGCCATGCTATCAAATGCAGTCTGCTCTAATGTGTATATTGCGGTGGATTACTTAATGATTCCATTTAGGTTAAATCCTACGTATGAATTATTTACATGATGTGCTGTATGTGTGCACTGTATGTGCGCACTGTGTGATAACCCGCTGCATATCAGTCGTCATCTACCTTACTATCGCTAGATGAATCTGGATAAAATGCTCCTCGCACCTGCGGACTATCTGCTACACACCCACAATCTGCAAGAATTTGGTTTACAAATTAAATCAATTCAATTTGTCATGGATCCATGATTCATGAAATCAAGTGCCTTTATTTGCATACATAAGTAAAGGTGGCTAAAATTAAAAAATTGGAATTCATTCTCTGCATGATGGTAATACAATACATTACCTATCGCAGATGTCTAATGACACCCACCTGCCATGTTCGGAGACTCCTTTCACTATCACCGCGTAGCATTGATGGCTGTGACGAGCTGCAGTGTACTATAGACAGACCCTAGTATATGGAAATTATGGGGTCATTTAGGAAAAAATAGACACAGCTTTTTGACGTGTTTAAGGCGCATCTTTTTGTCGTAAAGATGTTTTGCGGCAAAATCTGCTTCTTTTTCCCCATGTACGCCACTTCAACTGTAATATATTCAAATGAACCTCTAGCAGCAGTGGGAGCATTGCTGTTACACCTAAAGGCTCTCTGCACCCTCTGCACTTTGATTGACTTTAGGAGGTCAGGGCTAGGCGTGATGACGTTTACACTGCCTTGCCCTGTCCATCAAAAGGCAGAGGGAGCCTCTAGGTGTATCGGCAATGCCCCCATTACTCCTAGAGGTTCATTTGAATATATTAAAACTCAATTTTCCAGCAATGTGGACACGTATTAACATGGGACACAGATGTCTTCAGCTGCCAAGAGCACATGCAACAGGTCAGCCGGTGTCATAGGTTCAAATCTGCTGACACGTGCCCTTTAAGGAGTCATACAGAGCTTGTACAATGTGTTACTGGCTGAGGAAAAGGCTCGCAGGAGAATCACAGCCCATTTCAATGGCTGATCGGTGGGGGTGTCAGGAGTCAGACCTCCAACAATCAGATACCCTGAGGATAGGTCATCAATATTGAAGTCCTGGAAAACTCCTTGAAGGGATTATAAAAGACAATTAAATGCGTTGCGTCTAAGGACTTTTAGAGGTCAGTAAGTTCAATATGTCTATCGTTTTCCCACTGGCATCTACGTTGAAAAATGTAAAAGTATATTAAACCAATATAATGCCTAACTAAAAGTATAAAAAATAATATTGTGATAGAAAAATATCTACCATCACATGTAGCACATGCACAATCGGCTCTTAGAAATCTACACACATGCAGATATGTAGTTGATACATTTTGCAATAATATTCTATTCTTAATTTAAAGACATTTTGCCCTCTAGAAAATTATTTTATGGCAGTCATGTTTGGCGTCATTTGTCCCCTACTTCATGGTGCACATTTATATCCGAATGTTGCCAGCCCTTGGAAGTGCGAACTACAAGTAATTAAAGTAGATCTAAGATTGGAAAGGTCATTAGTGTTGGCAAATGAAGAGATTTATGGAGCTCAAGTTGCCACCTGTTCGCTTTTAGAAAGACTATGTGACAAGTGAGTGCTTAACCGTCCTCAGACACGTCTTGTTACCATGACGGTTTCCTTTAATGCTCCGGTAAAATCTTTTTGTTCGGAGTACTAGAACATTGAAATTAATCACCAATTTTGATAATGATCTCTCCCTGAATAGGCTTTCAACCATAAGATGCGCAGACCTGAGTTATTATATTAATTCCTCTAGTCAATTGTAATAATGTTAATCAGTGGTGTTCAAATCTGATCAAATCCTTGTACATACAAGTTGATCCTTTAAAGTTGAGCGGAAGATTTTCATGTCTAATTACGGCCTAGGATTGACAAAACTAGTTCTCATATTACTTTTATCACTCCTGTAATATCCCTGCAGAGATACCTCATTTCTAGTAACATTGAAGAAGAAAACTGAGCATAGAATTTCATTCGTAGAAAGTGGTTATTATTTGGCATTACTTGATGGGTGACGTCAGTCATACCCGGGGAATATAGTCACTGTGTTAGGCCTCCTGCACACAACCGTTTTTCCCCCCATTTACTGGCCGTTTTTTGCGTTCCATATACGGTCCGTATACGGAACCAATCATTTCAATGGTTCCGCAAAACAAAACGGAATGTACTCCGAATGCATTCCGTTTCCGTATTTCAGTTTTTCCGTTCCGTTTAAAGATAGAACATGTCCTATTATTGCCCGCAAATCACGTTCCGTGGCTCCATTCAAGTCAATGGGTCCGCAAAAAAACGCAACACATACGGAAATACATCCGTATGTCTTCCGTTTCCGTTCCACTTTTTGCGGAACCATCTATTGAAAATGTTATGTCCAGCCCAATTTTATCTATGTAATTACTGTATACTGTATATGCCATATGGAAAAAAGGAACGGAAATACGCAACATAAACGGAAACAAAAAACGGAACAACGTATCAGTGAAAAATGGACCGCAAAACACTGAAAAAGCCATACGGTCGTGTGCAGGAGGCCTTATACAGACTCTCGTAGAGATATACGGTACATAGAGTTATACGGATATAGGGTCACACTGGGGTTCCTTGGGTCCACCAGAGAAAATTATATCCTAAATAAAGTTTAATATGTTTCAAATCAAAGAAATAGACCTTAGTGGCAAGTGATTATCTATAGGCAGCTCCAAATATATACTTTTTTTTTTTTTTTCTCCAGGACCTTCAGGGGGCCCATTATTGCATCAAGGCCTGGGCCCACTAGAGGATCATCTGGTACTCTGACAATCTGGTGGCCCAGTCTGACCCTGCCAGGAGTACAGAGTAAAGACAATACTTGAATATATTTAACAACATCTGCTTCATTACTATTATTAATATTATTAATAGAAATTACGTCCTAATAAACCACTTCTGCAATCATTTACCATGACCTTTTCGGGTTTAACAGCCACCTAAGATCAAACATCACCATCAGTGGTCCATACCGCTACTTGATTTTCATGTTACTGTGCAGATCAAGTGTAGAATATAGGAATATGTCAGTAAAGAATTTCAATAGGGGCAGGAAAAGTTTTCTCAGTGTCCAAGGAAGGTTTTCAGAATGAGTCTACCTCTTTGGTCCCTTAAAGAAAAACATTCAGTGGTTTTGAGTTGACCCCTCAAACCACTATCACTACCATGTAGTACCATTAGTAGTGCAGCATAAATGACCCTTTAAGTTTGGTGTGATAATTCTCAATGGACAATTACTTAGTAGTCTTCTACAGCATTATTAGCACTCTCTGTCACCAGTGGAGGTAACAGTCTAAATGCCATATCAGTCAGTCTTTAGTGTGGGAGGAAACCCAAACAAACACAGGTATAAAATACAAACTGTGTGCAGATGTTGTCCTTGGTTGGGTTTAAACCTAGGCCCCCAGCGCTGCAGGGCACCAGTGCTAACCACTGAGGAATGATGCTAAAAAATAGTATATTCAGCTTTTGTGAATCACCTAAGCTTAAAGTGGGGCTTAGCGGAATGACAAGGGCAGAACTTAGTAAGCTGATGGGGCAGAGATTATCTGTGTGATGGGGGACCCTCTCACATAACTTTGCTTGGGGTGCCAAAAATGCCAAATCCGCTCCTGTTTGTGTTACATCAACCATTTAATAACTAAGGGTCCTTACAGCACGGAAAGTTTGCTGTGACCAAATAGTAATAATTCAATATCAGTGACCAAATAGTAGAAGGATTCAAGGATTCAATACTACATCTCCTTATGGAGACCACCTAAACAGCATGAGGAGTCTTATAGGCCAGGTAACACTCCTCTGGAATTCTGGGAAAAGGGAATAAGGTCTTAGCAAGCTCTGCCTCTGATGCCACCAAATGTAAGGTCGCTATCCTATAAGTCAATGTTCAATCTTTTGAACAGGCCTTGGGACATGACTTATAATAATTAAGCCAGTTTGCTAAGAGCTCATTTGCATTCTCTGCTCCCAAATAGTAAAAGAACAAGAAAACTAAGCATTAACCAAGCACCATTAGTAGTGAAGAAATAGTTTCAATACCAACATTGTGAGGAACGTCTAAGCTGCCTTCCATGGGCATTTATGGGTATACCTAAGCTATTTGTGCACAATACAGGCGCTACACATAGGGTACATGGTATTGTCATATGTCTGTATTTAGTAATGGAATAATGCTCTCAATTTGCATATATTGTGACACAAGTGAGAGGTTTGGTCTGGGAAAACAGGCATTTTCCTCCCTAGCATGTGCGGCTGGGCTGATTTACAGCCAGGTGAGGTCAAATACCGGACCAGATTTTAAATGCCGGTCCGGGTTTTGGCAGCACCTGGCTGTCCTTAAATAGTAAGTTGGGCTCAGAAGCCTTGTCTGTGTTGAGATCTGGGAACCTTGTGTCTGGATGAAGGCTTGCTACCTGTTTGGGGCAGAATTGCCTGCATGGTGTGAATTACCACCAACACCACAAGGTGACTTTTTGCTTGATTATGACTGCTTGTTTTGTCACTTGCCTAAAGTGTAAATAAAACACTGAACTGTTTAATCCAAAGAACTTGTTGTTGTCTCTATACTGCGTCTGTCTCTATACTTGTCTACCAGAGCGAGTCCCCAAAATATCTATAGTGAGAAATCCCAGTTGGTTTTGACTATACAATATACCTGTTTTCTAATATTACTCTATATCAGGGATGGCCAACCTGTGGCTCTCCAACTGTTGTAAAACAACAACTTCCACCATGCCCGGCAGTCTGGGCATGCTGGGAGTTGTAGTTTTGCAACAGCTGGAGAGCCTCAGGTTGGCCATCCCTGCACTATATTATGAGATGCTGGTTTCATAGTGCGCTTTAACGATGATGTATCTGTTTCTATAAGTAGAAAATTTATACATTTCTGAACCAAGTTCAAATTGTTGCAAATTTATGAAATCCCATTCATCATTTTAGAACTGTTTTTCGAATATTGCCCCATTAAAATGAGAATTGAGGTGCGAGACAAAGACAAACTTAACTGAACCTTTTGGCACTGACACAGGCCAGATGCAGTGGCCCAAGGAATCGGGGAACATCCTTGCCGCAGTCTACTAATCTGAATGCTGCATTGCTGCTTTTGAAGGTCCACTGATATTATAACTTTCACGCCTTCTTACACATGAGTATTCTGGAATGCTTTCAACTAAGGGCAAATTTCTATAGGCTCACAAGCAAATTTGACAACTGTTCCGACATTTGTATTTATAGTTCAAAGGCTTGCTGTCATGTTTGCATCTTTGCTTTTAAAGCCTGAGTCCTCAGCTCAGGATATTTTTGTATAAATAACCCATACATCCTGAATATCACAGGATTTGTGTTTCTCCAGCGCAAGAGATATAGTATAATATATTCAATGTTCCTTTTTAGAAATCATTGCATTCCTTTGATGTTTCAAAAGCCGGTAAAATATATTAACATCATTATATATTTATAGCAAAAAAATGGGTAATGGTATCCCCAGTGCTTGATATCCCACGCGGGAAGTGTGTGCAACTCTTAACAGTATGAAGTAAAAAAAAATAAGCATGCATATAATTCTGAAAATATCATTTAGATCTTGTCATTTTGAGAAACTGATTTTTAACTACTTAATTACCAAAGTTTCTACCTTCTTACCAGGCAAATTTTTTCGTTTCAGCAATGGGCCCGTCTAACTATTTACCAGTAATTTTTCAGCCAACCTATAGGTATATGATATCATTTTTCACAGGACACATTTCTTTTGTGCCATTAGGTGATAGATATAAAGTAAAAAAAAATAATAATAAAATAAAATAAAAAAATTATATATATATATATATATATATATATACACTCACTTAAAGAATTATTAGGAACACCTGTTCTATTTCTCATTAATGTGATTATCTAATCAACCAATCACATGGCAGTTGCTTCAATGCATGTAGGGTTGTGGTCCTGGTCAAGACAATCTCCTGAACTCCAAACTGAATGTCAGAATGGGAAAGAAAGGTGATTTAAGCAATTTTGAGAGTGGCATGGTTGTTGGTGCCAGACGGGCCGGTCTGAGTATTTCACAATCTGCTCAGTTACTGGGATTTTCACGCATACCCATTTCTAGGGTTTACAAAGAATAGTGTGAAAAGGGAAAAACATCCAGTATGCGGCAGTCCTGTGGGCGAAAATGCCTTGTTGATGCTAGAGGTCAGAGGAGAATGGGCCGACTGATTCAAGCTGATAGAAGAGCAACGTTGACTGAAATAACCACTTGTTGCAACCGAGGTATGCAGCAAAGCATTTGTGAAGCCACAACATGCTCAACCTTGAGGCGGATAGGCTACAACAGCAGAAGACCCCACCGGGTACCACTCATCTCCACTACAAATAGGAAAAAGAGGCTACAATTTGCACGAGCTCACCAAAATTGGACTGCTGAAGACTGGAAAAATGTTGCCTGGTCTGATGAGTCTCGATTTCTGTTGAGACATTCAAATGGTAGAGTCCGAATTTGGCGTAAACAGAATGAGAACATGTATCCATCATGCCTTGTTACCACTGTGCAGGCTGGTGGTGGTGGTGGTGTAATGGTATGGGGGATGTTTTCTGGGCACACTTTAGGCCCCTTAGTGCCAATTGGCCATCGTTTAAATGCCACGGGCTACCTGAGCATTGTTTCTGACCATGTCCATCCCTTCATGACCACCATGTACCCATCCTCTGATGGCTACTTCCAGCAGGATAATGCACCATGTCACAAAGCTCAAATAATTTCAAATTGGTTTCTGGAACATGACAATGAGTTCACTGTACTAAAATGGCCCCAACAGTCACCAGATCTCAACCCAATAGAGCATCTTTGGGATGTGGTGGAATGGGAGCTTTGTGCCCTGGATGTGCATCCCTCAAATCTCCATCAACTGCAAGATGCTATCCTATCAATATGGGCCAACATTTCTAAAGAATGCTATCAGCACCTTGTTGAATCAATGCCACATAGAATTAAGGCAGTTCTGAAGGCAAAAGGGGGTCCAACACTGTATTAGTATGGTGTTCCTAATAATTGTTTAGGTGAGTGTGTGTGTGTGTGTGTGTGTGTGTATATATATATATATATATATATATATGTATATATATACACATATATATATATATATATATATATATATATATATAATATACATATATATTATATATATATATATATATATAATATTTATAAGAAAAATGTGAATTAACCTCTTCCTGCCACAGTCGGGACACAAAATAATAAATTCATAATCATAGTAGGATCATGGTAGCACATCTCTCATAGCAAGAAACCAGGGTGGCTTTTTAAAACTGTCTCGATAATTTTTTTATTTTATTTTTTTTATTTTTTTTACAGGCTGTCACAGTGATCATATGCCCGGAGACCACTTTGGTTGGTCTCCACAGTATTCACTGTGACTGCAGCCATCTAGTAACAGTGTGGTCACAGTGATCTACAGTGCATAATGTAGCCTGTTGTTTTTATACAGCCTACCACCCCAACATATAAATGCAGTAGGCATGTGGTTATCAACCTCATTTTAACCTCATTTTAACCTCATTTTAACAAAAGGGTTGTGGATAGAGAACAAGATAGTCTGAGTACAGATCTATCAAAGTCTGATCTTCATAACATGTTTGTGGAAGTTTATCATGACATGAACAACTGAGATTTCTAATTACCTCAGAAGAACAGTTGTCGATGCTCATCAAGCTGGAAAATATTATAAAACCATCTCTAAAGAGTCTGGACCTTACCAATCCACATTTAGTCAATTATGTACAAATTGAGGAAATTCACTTCTATTATTACTCTCCCCAGGACTGGTCAACCAATAAAAATCACACCAAGAGTAAGGTTTGTGGTAGTCCCCAAGGTCACAAAGGAACCCAAGGTAATCTCAAAGCAGTTTAAGTCCTTTCTCATATTAGCTAATGTTCATGAGTCCACCACTAGGAGTGCATTGAACAACAATGGTGTGCATGGCAGGATTGCAAGAAGAAAGCAACTGTTCTCCAAAAAGAGCATTGCTGCTTATCTGCAGTATGCTATAGATTACCTGGACAAGGCTAATGGAACAATATTTTGTGGATGGAAGAGACCAAAATAGAATTTTCTGGTTTAAATGAGTACTTTAATGTTTAGAGAAAGAAAAACAATGCATTCTAGCATAAAAACCTCAACCCATCTGTAAAACACGGTGGTGGTAGTATCATGGTTTGGGTTTGATTTTCTGTATCTCAGTCAGGATGGCTTTCCATTATTGTTGGAGCAATAAGTTCTGAATTATACCTTCAAATTCTAAAGGAAAAAGGAAAATGTTAGTACACCTGTCCAGAGAATGCAGATACAGTTGAAAGCGGGACATGCAGTGATTTAGAGAGCTGGCTACTGCAGTCTGAATTCATACCGCAGTTCGCCAGTTAGGTGCCACTGTCATAGACTATAAACAAGTCCTATGTGTGGTCAGATACTAAAGCTATTTGTTACTCCCACTATACATGTCCTGTTCTCTATAGATCAGCAAATACAGGAGACATGGGCAAGGGCAACACATAACTATACAATTATAGTACACAAGATTTGTAAACTAGTATAGAGCAATTTGAAATATCCGGAGTGTACTTTGATCTGAATTTCAGGAAAAATTTGATTCACCACAAAGCTGAATTTCCTCAATGATGGGGAGGGGGTGGCTCTGATCCCCGTCATTGCACTCACCACATACAAAGAAATGCGCTTCATTCTCCACAAAGCAAATTTCTTTGTGAAATTCAGCGAAGCAGCCAAATCAAATTTTCCATTTCTACTCATGACCTGGCTTATGAAGGAATCTATAGTTTTGTGAATTCTAACTACACCATGAATTTTTTTTATTATTCTTAAAAAATAAAAATAAAACTCAGACATTTTCTATGACTTTCTTGGCATATCTGTCATACAGTTCTTTTCTGCATGTACTGTTCCTTGACTCTAATTAAAAACAATGCAGCCTTCATGTAAGATATATACAATGGATCCTTATTTTTTATTGAAATTCAGCATTTTTCCCATATGGAACACTCATTGTCATCTCGACATTGACTCTTTTTATGTGAGAGGACTTATGAATGTTACTTTCTCCAGAGATGAGACCTTTGCCGCTCTATGGGCCAAGCATTGATGGTTATAAAATCAACTGAGAGTAAATCTGTCACTTTTGCAGTTTGCCCAGTCTCTTTCATGTGCCTACAGGAATTTGGCTGAAGACTGGTTAAAATCTTATCACCAGACTATAAAACAGAGCTGCTTTTCAGTGCCATGAACTTAAAATACATGACGTCCAAATTCTAGAGTATTTGTGTCATAACCGTGTCCAGACAAGAAATTCTTTCTAATTTCAGCCATCTGTTCGAACCAGGGTGCCAGTGAAACATTTCAGTATGAGCTCCCCAGCTGCTCTTCTGTTCCTTCCTGTCAGACTGGCTTTGGGAGTATTAAAAAGCAATTCAGTAAATGTGAGGGTCTAGAGGAAATCATTGCCAAATTGTATCATCTGCGTCTTAAGAAGTATATGAATTTATATCTGAACTGTTTGACAGCCAGCATTGCTAAGAATTCTGCTATGACAGAGGTTAAACTACACCAAGTGGATTCAATGCATGGGGTTTGAGTGCAGTTTTTATGTCATAAGTCATATATAAGTAAATTTACACCATTTGGCAGTAAAGTATATAGCATTAAATCTTAAAGGGGTTCTCTGAATCCACAAATTTCACTTATTTGGCCAGGCAGAGTACAGATGTTAAGAAAAGACTCACCTGTCATCATTACTCCAGTTCCAGTGCCAGGCAGAGTACAGATGTTAAGAAAAGACTCACCTGTCATCATTACTCCAGTTCCAGTGACTAGTTTTCTTCTCCATCACTTCCCCCCTTGACGGTCTACATGCACATCACTGCTCCTGGCCGATCAATGACCTCAGCATTGACATCTACAGGCATGGATCGTGATAGCTGCTATTACTGAGGTCATTGATCGTCCAGCGGTGACATGCGCGTAGACATCACATCGCACTTCTGGTGCAATGGAGACCAGAAGCAATGGATAAGGGAGCTCAGTGATGGAAATGATGTGCCGGTCTAGGGAAATCTTTTTTTAAACCCCATCACAATGCCTGGCTTTAGTGATGCATCCCTGTCACTTTGAAGAGCATATTCTTGAACAAGAATCTACAAAAAAAGAGGCAAACCATGCAGCTGCTATGAGGTCCCATCCAATTTGCTAGTGGCTAGTAAGAACCTCTAAAGGGCTCACCTCTCCAGACTAGCTGGTTTAAATACAGTATAATGTGAGGGGTGTGTTGAAGACTAGTATTAACCTAGTTTGGTATATATTATTACCTGCTAAAATGGTCAAGAAATTGTTTTTAGGGCAGACTTTTTTTTTTTTTAATGGGTCATCGTTCTTGTTTGACTATCAACTATTAAGGCTACAGTCTTTGGACTCATCACACTCTACTTTTACCAAAGAGGACACAATTCATCAGACAGATGCTTCCACTCCATAGTAGCCATACTTTTTTTCTACCGAAATGTGTATGTTTTCATTGGACAACTCATCTAGTCCAGCTTGGATTCCTATTTCATCTGGTCCAGCATGGTTTCCTAGTTCCTCTGGTCCAGCATGGATTCCTAGTTCATCTGTGCCAGAGACTGTGGCACTACTCCATTCTAAGACAATCTTGAGATGTGCTCTCTACATTCATGCTTTTCTTGCAAGCTTGATATTCAGTACCTCTTCGTTAATCTCTCCTTTATGCTTAGCATTACGTTTGAGAAATTTACAATGTGAGTAAAATTTTTCATATGCAGTATTATAATTAGTGTTGAGTGAAGTAAAGCATCCGAAGGGGAAAACTTTGATTCTAAACAAATCTGAATTTCCTCGCACTTCATGGTAACTAATCAGTTTTCCTAAAATGGTGGCTGCATGTGTTACAAAGTGAAAGTAAGTGCAGAAGAGATAAACCCAGGAAGATAAGGTTACCCATAATGTCATGCAGCCAGCCAATCTGCAGGTAGCTATACCACTGTGATGTCACAGCTAATCAGAGCCCCATAAAACCCTGATTGCCACCATTTCCCCATGAGCTAAGCATAGGAAGAGACCTGACAAGATGCTCATGCACTGGGGAGAGTGTTGCTGCAAACTGTTAGCAGAGAGTGTAGGACAATATTGGAGAAGGAGACTTCAGAAAGTGCATGGAGACTGCAGGGAGAGTGCAGGGAGTATGCAGGGAGAGTGTAGGAGACTAATGAACTACAGACTCTGCTACAATTTATTTCTGTGTACAAAACTGTGCAGTGCACTAAGGCCCCTTTTCACACGGGCATTTGCAGCAAAATGTGCAGGTGCGTTATGGGAACACCAGCAATTTTTCTGCACGAGTGCAAAACATTGTAATGCGTTTTGCACTCGCGTGAAAAAAATCACGAATGTTTGGTACCCAAACCCGAACTTCTTCACAGAAGTTCAGGTGTATTATTTTTCCTTATAACATGGTTATAAGGGAACATAATAGCATTCTGAATACAGAATGCATAGTCAAATAGCGCTGGAGGGGTTACATTTTTTTTATTTATTTAACTCACCTTAGTCCACTTGTTCGCGTAGCCCGGCTGCTCCTTCTGTCTCCTTTGCTGAACAGGACCTGGGGTGAGCATTAATTACATGAACAGGACCTGTGATGACGTCACTCCGGTCATCACATGGTCCGTCACATGATCTTTTACCATGGTGATGGATCATGTTATGGAACATGTGATGACCGGAGTGACGTCATCACAGGTCCTGTTCATGTAATTAATGCGCACCCCAGGTCCTGTTCAGCAAAGGAGACAGAAGGAGATGCCGGGCTACGCGAACAAGTGGACTAAGGTGAGTTAAATAATTTTTATTTTTATTTTAACCCCTTCAACCATGTTACAAAGGGAAAATAATAATGATCGGGTCTCCATCCCGATCGTCTCCTAGCAACCGTGCGTGAAAATCGCACCGCATCCACACTTGCTTGCGGATGCTTGCGATTTTCATGCAACCCCATTCACTTCTATGGGGCCTGCGTTGCGTGGATTATCGCACCGCAACACAAAAAGAGAAGCATGCTGCGATTGTCACTCAACGCATAAGTAATGCGTGAAAATCACCGCTCATGCGAACAGCTCCATAGAAATGAATGGGTCGGTATTCAGTGCGGGTGCAATGCGTTCAACTCACGCATCGCATCCGCGCGGAATAATCGCCCGTGTGAAAGGGGCCTAAGACTCATAGCTAATCCATTCTGTTAGATGTAGAGTTACTTTGCCATCGTTATTACAGGTAGGTCTAATTAGTAATTTATCAATGTGTACATAAGTGTGCAGTGTAGCAATATTTATAGTTAATCTGTTCTGTTAGCTGTAGAGTTACTGTGCGTCAGTATTACAGTCCACTGTTACTTTTAGGCAGAGTAGCCTGGGTATACCTGATTTATAGCAATTTGTAACTTTGGCAAAGCTGCCAAATTAAATTTTTCAAAAATTTGCTAATCTCTTATTATTATATTATATTCATCATTTATTACAAGGATGAAAAGAACGGTCTAGATATAAGTACCATGTGCTTCCATCACAGCAATATTCAAGCTATACCATTATTGGTGACCTCAACAAGACCAGATGTTTTTTATGTCTCCTGGTTTCAATGATGCAACTATTTTCTAGGGAATTGATGGGGTGAATGTTCACTAAGCACAATGGCTATGTCCGCTTCTTTACAGACAGTGCACACAGTGTAAACATGTCCGTTGATGTGCAGATGAAACTATAACTTGGGGACATTATTCTAATATATGGCAGTACTGAATAACTGGAAATACATTTACAAACAACACTCACATTCAGACGAACCCTTTGGATACGAAATACGTAGTAAAACCCACCATAAATCGGTGGTTTGTGCTCTTCTTTATGCTCAAACACTCCATTCTTCATACAGAGTATAGGTTTATTTTCTACAGGCGACAATACAGATGTAGCAGTCCTGCTCGTGTGTGAATGTTGTCACGTGGCACATATCACGATACTCAATTCTGACCTCAGATTTGTAGAAACTTCCTGCCAATGAATCACACCTAACAAGGGGTGAGTGATCCTAAGGTTTTCAGGTTCGGGTGGAATTCAGTTATGGATTCCGTTATCACGGAATATAATGGAATTCTATGACAGAATGCAAAACGGAAGCCTTCAGTTTTGCATTCCATCATAAATGAAGTCTATAGGCAGAATAACGGATCCGTCTGGTTTCCGTTATGCAGGACAGGACTCCTGCATAACAGAAACCAGACGGATCCATTATGCTGCCCATAGACTTTAGGTACCCCCCTAATGCGATGATTTCTATGTACCCAAGCATAGCTGCTTGTCCATATGTGTACCTGTGCTCTGTTCATGTGATTCATTCTGAAGCTTGCCAGGAGTCCTACGATCATACACTCAGTGCCTACACCAAGGAAGAGCAAACTCTCACAAAAAACCATAAATCTATTTAAAACCCATTCTTAACAACCCCCCCCCCCCCCATACATATGAAGACTCCATTTGACAACATACCAAATTCTTTTTTTCCCCCTGACAGATGCCAAACAAATGTGTCGGTGGAGTATTTCATACACATTAGATATCGTTAAAGGGGATGGGTCATGATTGATGTAAAGAATGAAAACCAGACACCATATAGTACATGACAATACCTTTTTAACAAAGCTAGAACCATCCCCTTACTGTACATAGGTTCAGAGATCTCCACATTCACTGCTCCAATAGCTCTGCTAGATTATCTTCCCCTGGCATCTCAGGGGCTGTGTCCTTTCTGCTGCAGATCTCTCCCTGTAACTGCCACAGCTTCTACTAGAAGATATGACTGGGGCAGTTGAATATTTAGGCCTCTTTTACATGGCCGTTGTGCGGCCGTTCTGTGTGCATTGGGGACCGCAATTTGCGGTCCCCAATGCATGGACAACGTCCGCGCGGCGGGCAGGACGGATCGAGACTAATTCAACATACTCCGTGGTGCTTCCGTGGGGTTCTGTGCCTCTTTTCCGCACCGCAGCTCCAGAATGCTGACCCATTCACGGATGCGGGGAGCACACGGCCGGGCAACGGCCCTGTGCATGAGGCCTTAAACTGAACATGTGTGACCACCTCAGTGAAACGGACAAATAATAAGGGAAACAACAAACAGCCGGTGGCGCTATACAGATACATTTTAAGGAATAG
Organism: Bufo gargarizans; assembly: GCF_014858855.1. Taxonomy (NCBI): domain Eukaryota; kingdom Metazoa; phylum Chordata; class Amphibia; order Anura; family Bufonidae; genus Bufo; species Bufo gargarizans. The sequence goes on along the minus strand of NC_058082.1, from coordinate 615,517,836 downwards.
CTCAGAGGCTACACAAAATGTTTAATTACAAGCAATTACAAAAGTATTCTGGTTAAAAAAATGTAGAATATGTTTTGTGACACAACCACGGTAAAGTCTAATGTGAACGGCCATTTTTAGATTTGCAGATTCGATTGAAATAGAAGCCCAATATCTATTACCAGCTTTATCTGTAGTTGAAGAAATGGCTACATGATGACCTGCTCCTGCTCCACTATCATAACACACCACGAATGCAGCTCACCTCTGCTATATCAGGTATATAGCTTTAATAGAAAATAAAGGACATAACTACAAATGCCCCTCCGACCCCACCATTCTAGCCTACTATGGTGCATCCACATGACTGTATGTATTCTGCGGTTCGCAAATTACAGATGGTCTCCATGTTGCATCTATTATTTTATTTTTTGCAGAGCCACTGTAATAATGCTTATTCTTTCCCACAAAAAGGATGCCCTGCCTTTTTTGCGGGGCTGCGGAACGGACATACGGATGAGGACAGCACACGGTGTGCTGTCTTTATTTTTTGCGGCCCCATTGAAATGAATTGGTCCATATCCGAGCCAAAAAAAATGCGGATCAGATGCGGAGCAAAAATCCGGTCATGTGAATAGAGCCTTATTCTCGACAGCTGCAGATGGTCCTAGATACAGTATTTTCCAGAAAATCACTGCTGAACCAAACGGCACAAAAGATATCATTCTATATTCCTTTATAGGCAGTCAACATCTCCTTTACCCTCTTGAAGGTTATTTGTGGCATTGCTAATATATCTGCTAATGACGACAGTAATGCATATAGCCGCCAAAGAGGCTCCCAGCTGTAGCCAAATTTGACATTCGGAGAGCTTGTCAAATGAAACAGTTATTTTTTAGTCATTAGTAAATGATTCCTCTTTTATTCTATGCACTCAGACCATTCTCTTCCCTCCCGAGTGCATGCCCAAATGAACACAAATACTTTATTTTTCATTGACTGTGTATATGGCTAAAGCTGTGATATGAGCTGTTCTTAATGGAAAATTGAGATTTTGAACTTCACAGAAATTGTAATATATTTCTTGACTGGACCCTGGAGATCTCATTTATTTACTTGCATATGTCGATGAACATTTGACTAGTGCTACACTGAAAGCAAAAGTTAACAATTACACTAAAGCGGTATTTGCCGACGTTATCGTGTAGGACGACGTAGATTAAATATAGTGCCTTACGCATCAGTCATAACTATAATGAATTCATTTTTGGAATCCTTAGCTATTGTGATCATTAACGAGGTGGCACTTACTCAAGATTATTGGAGTTTAATGGATATCCATACAGCTTGTCCTCTAGAGAAATCAACTTCATCCTCAGCCGAATCTCTGCTCGATTCTGCATTTTGCTACAAAACCAAACACATGTCCTTGGAGCAATGTGCTGTGCCTTTGCCATCCAATAACTAGACCATGATCATTTAGCAAGATGCCAGCAACTTAATCTGACAAATTGACAGCATCGGAGCAACACAACTGGCAAAGTACTGCATGACTTCACCCGGAAGGACTGGACTTTCAGTAAATGTTTCATACGGATACTGATGCATTGCATGGTTTGCACAGATGAAAGTCTTCTCGTCTTTTACTGGATTTATGAAATACTATCTAATTGACATATCATATATTTACAAACCAAAAAGATTTGTCCATGCATGGACAGTGTACAGATGTTTCCTTCCATACCTTTCCTCCTGGCTTAACCTATCCAAACATGTGAGACATGAGATGACCAGCTTTAAAGGGGTTTTACATATTAACAGTTTATCCTTGAGATGGGTCTTCAATATCAGAGGAGCAAGGGGCAGACTCCTGGACCCCCACTGGTCAGCTGTAGGAATAGGATGTAGAGCTCCATGAGCAACATAGTCCTCTTTCTAGGCCTTGTGATGTCAGGTTCATCGGTCACATGGCCTAGGCCTGTGATGGCTAACCTCCGGCACTCCAGCTGTGGTAAAACTACAACTCTCAAAATGCACACTTGCTTGGCTGTTCTCAGAACTCAATAGACATGAATGGAGCATGCTGGGAGTTGTAGTTTCGTCACAGCTGGAGTGCCGGAGGATAGCCATCATTGGCCTAGGTGGAGGTCAGTCCCATCCAGAGCTCCATACAGTGGCAGCATTGAAGAAGTAGCTGAAAGAATACAACTTGTTTTATTAAGAATGCAACACGCATATCTTATATTTTGGTCTGAGACATGAAAAGTTGCAGTTTGGTCAAAAAAGTTGCAAATCATACAAAAATGTGATGTTTTACACCAAGAGTTGAAAAAGTGGTTTGGTTTACTAGAGGGATGGGTCCTAAACATTTTAGACAGATGTATTATTACTAAAGCCAGATGATTCTGCAAATGGTGGCTTAAGGCCTGTTAGTGGCAGGCATCAATTCCATCGTCAACCTGTAGGAACAGTTAGAAACATGCCAAGTAGGGATGAGTGAATCGATTCTCTCATTAGCAAGAGTTCTGCCCACACAGGTGAGGAAGCACCCACCTGCTGTTTGATTTTAAATGAATGGGTCCAAACTCTTACATGACCCAGTCAATCTCGTGCTTGTATTGCTGCTCTGAGAAGTGGTGCCACTGCAAAGGCACTGATTCAGCTTCCGAGGCAGTGACTGTTCATGTGATGCTACCCAGGAGTGTAGGGGCGCATTTGCAGTCGCCGCTCAAGTAGCGGAAGCAGAGCCTTTAAGCTTGTGCCACCACTTGGAGCAGCTGTGCAGGTGCAAGATTTACAGGGCCAGGAGAAATGCTAGATGGGCTCTTCTTTAAAAGTGAAGAACTCTTGCTAACAAGACAAATTGATTTGTTGAATCAATTTGTTCATCTCTTGTGCCAAACTATTAAAAAGTGCAAACCTTTCAATAAATTTGGAACAATTCACTCCAATTTTAATTGCTTTTAGGCTGACTTTTGAAACACCAGTCTTAGTAAATGTGCCCTCTAGAGTTGTATCAACAAAACGTGAGTTGTATCAAGAAAATACTAAATGAATGATGAAACAAGCTCTTTTCAGCCTAATATATAAATTCACATAATTTAAGGTTTGTTGGGCACCACCTATTGGCTAATGCTTCTTAACAGCTCTTCCTTTTGTTGCCTCATCATGGAAAAACAGAGAACCAGAATCCAATCAAAGGGAGAATACCCATTTAGGCAACAAGTATGAAAGTATGCCACACAACATAATAGAGCTACATTTTTTAATTGTGAACCATGAAAATTTTTTGGACCATGAGCTGTTCTTCTATGGTAGATGCTAATTGTTGATACTTGCTCACATATTATTTGATTAAAAATACCCAGTGAAGGAGTCCTGTGCCTATAAATGGTAAAGTAAATCAAGTTGTGCTATAGAGAGATGTTTCGACAGGGCGTAACTTTTTGATGTACTCTGAAGATGTGGTGGGGTTGCAAAGAAAGGCATGCTATGCTGGAGGTCTACTCTAGGAAGTCCCCTGTTATGTAGAGAAGTGCCAGACTAAATTGTTAAACTCCTAGATGCTGGAGACACCCTTTCTGCAACAAAGGCATGTCTGCACATAGGAGAACACTTGTTGGTCAAGCAGTTCTGCATTTCTATCACAGTCTCCTTACAAACCCAATGATCAGTCCCTGGATAATTGATGCCTGAGCCCCTCAATCTGACACTTGGAACCCAAACCATTGTAAAGGCAGATGCATGGACTGTCTCCACATTATCAGTTTACTAATTCGGCAGTGTTATTTGAGCCCCTTTGGGCACAGCATGACATGAGTATTTGAACTGTACACGATTGGGCAATATATGTCTCACCTTCTGGGAGTCAATAGAAGACACTGTACATGGCATCATCCAACCTTACATGGTCACTGCCTATTGCCATAACTTACAAAATGTTAGCATTATAGCTACAAAGAATTCTCTTTTTCTCCTTCGATAACAGGGCGGTTTTACCATAAAATGCATCAGAGCTTATCTATAGCAATAAAACTGCATATTAAAGTCATGAGCAACACTGTTTATCCAAAGCAGAAAATTGAGATTAAGATAACACATTGTCTCCTTTATTCCTCCAGCATTATGCTGTATAATGTGGCGGTGCATAGGTTGTGTGTGGGAGAAATGATTTTAACTATACTGTGAATACATTCAGGCTTAACATTTCTACTGCAACGTAAATGGAATCCTTCCGGAATACTGGGACACCGTGACCTCCTGCCAATGCTGATTCTCAGTGTGTCACCAGAAACACAGTACTGTAGGCCTCATTGATCTCCTAGGGGCTATTCACACATGCGCACTCCCTCCGTATTGCTTGCAAGTGCCACAGCCCGATCATAGGTGCAACTGACTTGAATTTACAGCATCGTCGAGATCTTTAATGCCGTGAGTTTGGACACAAGCAATAAATCTGAATTATACATCTAAATATAAAAATCATATTGTTCTCAGGACTCCGGCACATGGACATATTTCCACTATGTGTATACCAGAGGTTGCACCCAGTCATCATATAACACTTGTAGCGCTCCACAGGGAGATACTGTGTGTGCAGCCATATAAGCTATATGTATACCACTCTGATACGTATATTATTATATATATAATAATAGATAGATAGATACTAAATAGATACACATGATAGTAGATATATAGGCAGTAGTATAGATAGTAGACAGATAGGCAGGCAAATAGATAATAGTAAATACCATTTTTTTCGGTTTGTAAAACATACCTGACAATAAGACGCATCTATGTTTTAGAGAAGGAAAATAATAAAAAAACAATATCAGACCTCAGATCAGACCCTTAATCCTCATAAGACCCCAACATTAATCAGACCTCAGATCAGACCCACCGATGTTAGTCAGAGCTTAGATCAGACAAAGAATAAATAAAAGGCCTTACCTCTACTGCTCCGGTCAGTACCACCGCTCAGGAGATCCAGAGCACTCTTCCTGACGTTGGACAGTGTACGTGATACTGTACGCAGTCAGGACACAGAAGAGTGTGAAGTCGGTGGAAGACCAGGGATCCGTGAATAGAGTCAGTAGTAGTATTCACTTCAACCTTCCCTGATTTGAGGGAAAAAGGGCATCTAATAAAAAAAATATATAGTAAAGAGATAGATGCCGTGGATAAAATAGACAATAAGATATGTGATAGATAGATAGATAGATAGATAGATAGATAGATAGATAGATAATGAGATAAATATGAGAGATAGATAGATAGATAGATAGATAAAGAGATAGATAGATAGTAGATAGATAGATAATGAGATAGATAGTAGATAGATAATGAGATAAATATTAGATAGATAGATAGATAAGTCTATAATTCATCTCTTTTTCTACTTCTATTTCTCAACTTGTGAAATTCCATTTTATCTAGTGACGGGGAACAAGTTCTGGTTTTTCAAACACTATATTAGTGGCGTTTCCATAATGCCAGATAATTCAGAAACTGTAATAATCAGGCCCATTTGTGTGTGCAAAATCTGATTTATCACTGATCCGCAGAGGGAACAACAGATGTCTGTTACAAGTATGTAGATTAAATTAGTCCTAACCTCGCATTTGCAGTCCAGTCCTCTAGAGATATACATGTACAGTAGACAGTGCATTAAAGCCCAGCAGTCTTGACAATTTGAAGGATCCTAGGGACTTAACCAATATTAACGTTGTGATCAGACAGCTAAATAATAAAACTGCATTAGGTAGCTCCCAAGTAAGGCGGCATGCTAGTCAGGTAGACAACTCGATATGAGAAAGCACCGGTCCAGTCTTCACAAATGCTGAGAGCTGAAATGTGAACACAGCAAGAGACTTTAAGAATAACAGCCTTGAGAAAGCCTTCATGGCAAACACGTTGGCGTTTTCTCACTTGTCATCCCTGGTTTTAACACTGCTGTTGATTTATACTTTTTTTTATTTTTTTTATATAATTCTATGGTTGAGTTGCACAGATACATGATCCGGTATGTTATGTTGTTTCCAAATCATATCTGTGAGTCTTTACATTACATTTGCAGGTTTTCTTCACTGCGGGTAATTTTTTTCAGATTCTTGCAGCAGTTTTAACTGCCTGGGGATTTTTTTTTTTTGGCACCATGCAAAAACATTTTGTGAAAAGGAACATATTTTGCATTGACAGGCCTGTCAGCTGTCTCTGATGTGGGAGATGCGATGTGCTTAAGTCACTCACTTTTTTTTTATCTTTATCGTCTTTATACAATTTTATAGTTTCTGAAAGTTGCAATTTTTTTTTCTCTACATTTGAATTCCATATTACAAACCTTCATGGTAAATGGAACTTATATGGGATATTGTAATGTAGAGGAAGATACCCCTCGGGGCAGTACAAACCCCTACATGGCTCCTCTTTTCTTTAAAGGGGTTGGCCACTTTCTGGTTACTGTTGACCAATGTGTTTGTAAGATGATTATTTGTCACTTACTAATAAAGCCTCTGTCTATATTCTGCCTCATTTTTTTGTGCAGTCTACAAAGAGATCCTGTCCATAAAATGGCTGCTGATGGAGGGTCATGTGACCAGACAAATCACCTCAATGTGATGTTTCCTCTATTTAAATACAATGCACCTGCCTTCTTCACTTGCTCTGTTGACAGTTCAGTACACGTGCAATGGAGGGGACTGTGATTTGCCTGGTCACATGACCCTCCATCCATTTTATGGATAGGACCTACCCGTGAACAGCACACAAAACAAAGGTGCATACCTTATCAAATATAGAAAAAGGCACAGAATTTTGATAAAGGCTTTATTAGTAAGCGCCATATAAGCATCTTATAAACAGATTGGTCAATAGTAGCCAACCCTTGTTAAAGAGTTCTCAAAAAATAAATAAAAATAAATACTTAAATATTATTTTATAATAAATATATTCACAAATACCTTTCATTAGTTATAATGGCTTGTTTTGTCTAGAAAGCAATCATTAGGAGAAATAAAATGGCCGCCATTCTATAAGCACACACAAAACCTGTCCTAATCACTAGTGTTGATCGAGCATGCTTGGCTAAACACCAGTTCGGCTCGAGCATCTCGATGCTCAGCACATGGCGAGTCTCTTCCCTGCACGTTTGTTGGCTGTTATGCAGCCAATAAACGTGCAGGTAAGTACTGCCCTTCACTGTAATGCTGTAGCCATGTTGGTTACTGGCATTACAGTGATTGGCTGGCCGAAATGAGTCATCGGGTGCTATATAGAACCCGATGACACGTGTTTGGCTCAGTGTTAGTCAGGGAGAGCTGTGCTGAAAAAGAGAAAGATAGTGTAGGAAGTGATATATATATTTTTTTTAAAGTTGAAAAACTAGTCAGAAACCCAAAAGTTGTTTTACGGAGTATTGTTGTGTGTGGCAGCAGTAATCTTTATTTTTAGCGCAACCTGCGGTAAATTGCTACAATTTTACAGACCCAAAAGTCCTTTTAAGGACTATTTTGTGTGGCAGCAATATCTTTTTTTAGCGCATCCTGCACTAAATAGCGTGCAATAGTTAGGCCGCTGCAGACAGCGACATTATCTGCGCTACGTAACTTGTGCGCATCCCAAAAATATCAGTGACAGCCAGTGTACTTTTTTCGTAGACGGTGTCCTCTGCGGACAGTGATGTTACCTAGGGTACATCTCCTGTGTAACGTTTCCACATCCCAAATACCTGTAACATTCCCTGTAATTTTATATTAGTCCCTGGTGACATTAGCGACATTGTCTGCGATATTTCTCCTGTGTGACGTTTCCACATCCCAAATACATGTGACATTTGCTGTAATTTTTTATTTGCTGCTGATGTCAGCATTGACATTATCTGCGGTATATCTCCTGTGTGACGTTTCCACATCCCAAATACCTGTGACATTCGCTGTAATTTTTTTATCAGCCGCTGGTGACAGCATTGACATTATCGGCAGTATATCTCCTGTGTGATGTTTCCACATCCCAAATACCTGTGACATTCCCTGTAATGGCATCAAAGCACCATAATTGGTGTGCCGAACTCCTGGGTCCACAATCTGTGTATGCGGTTCACACCACTGCCTCCTTTTCCCCTGAGTTACATGCTGGCCAATCCCCTGTCGAAGGTGCAGGCCCGGATGCCTCCCACCCTGCACCGGGACCTTCGCGAGCACCATCAGCAACCACATCCACTTCCGTGTCTTAGCGCAGCATACAAATGTCCTTACCCCAGGCATTTGAATGCAAGAACAAATACCCAGCCACCCATCCACAGGCCATGGCACTAAATGTGCAACTTTCCAAATTACTGGCCCTGGAAATGTTACCATTTAGGCTTGTAAACACTGAGGCCTTGCGGAGCCAGATGTCAGTGGCCGTCCCTCGTTACGCAGTCCCCAGCCACGACTATTTTTCATGGTGTGCCGTGTCCGCCTTACATCAGCATGTCTCCCGTAACATCACACGTGCTCTGACCAAAGCAGTTACTGGGAAGGTCCACTTAACCACTGACACATTGACAAGTGCTTTCGGCCAGGGACACTACATTTCCTTGATGGCACACTGGGTGAACGTTGTGGAGGTTGGAAGCGAGTCGTACCCTGGGATGGCACAGGTGCTGCCGATGCCAAGGATTGCGAGCCTAATTCCATCAGGGTTTCCACCGCCAACTACGTTAGTGGCTCCAAACCCCAATTCTCCTCCGCCTCCTCCTCCACTTCCACCTCAGAATTATCCTCTTGCAGCACCAGTCAGCCATCAGTTGGTAGCTGAAAGCAGTGTAGCACTGCAGTGGGGAAGTGTCAACAGGCCGTGCTTAAAGGGAACCTGTCACCGAGATTTTGTGTATAGAGCTGAGGACATGGGTTGCTAGATTGCCGCTAGCACATGCACAATACCCAGTCCCCATACCTCTGTGTGCTTTTATTATGTAAAAAAAAAACGATTTGATACATATGCAAATTAATCTGAGATGAGTCCTGTCTCTGACTGTCTCAGGGACAGGACTCATCTCAGGTTAATTATGTTTTTCTTTACACAATAAAAGCACACAGAGCTATGGGGACTGGGTATTGCGGATGTGCTAGCGGACATCTAGCAACCCATGTCCTCAGCTCTACAAAATACCGGTGACAGGTTTCCTTTAAGCTGATCTGCTTAGGTGACAAACAGCACACAACCACAGAGCTGTGGCAGGGGATAAGAGACCAGACTGAGCTTTGGCTCTCACCACTCAACCTAGAACAAAGCATGGTTGTGTCTGATAATGGCCTTAACTTGGTGGCAGCTTTGGAGCTCGACAAGCTCTCAAACATCCCATGCCTAGCCCACGTCTTCAACATAGTGGTTCAGCGGTTTCTCAAAACCTACCCCAGTTTGCCTAAGCTATTGGTGAAGGTTTGCCATGTGTGTGCCCATATCCGCAAGTCATCGACAGCTTCCGCAGGCCTGGCAACGCTACAGCAGCGCTTACAATTGCCAGTTCATCGACTGTTGTGCGACGTGAGCACGCTCTAGAACTCGACGTTCGACAGGTTGGCCAGGCTTTATGAGCAGCAGGGGCAGTAGTGGAATACCAGCTGCAAAATTGTCATCGCCTTTCCAGTCATCTTCCACTCTTTACAAGCGAGGAGTGGGCATGGATGTCTGACCTCTGTGAGGTTTTAAGAAGCTTTGAGGAATCAACACAGATTGTGAGTGGTGATAACGCTATCAGCGTCACCATCCCATTTCTGTGTCTACACAAACGCTTGCTGCTCACAATTAAGGCCAACGCTTTGCATGTGGAAGAGGTGGAAATGGGGGAAGACATTACACAAAGTGATAGCCACACTACCCTCAGTTTGTCTTCTCAGTGCAAATTGGATGAAGAGTAGGAGCAGGAGAAGGTTGCCTCCGCTACAAAGGGCAGTACCAATGGAAGTTTAATTCCATCTGTTCAACGTGGATAGGCAGAAGAAGAGGATGAGGATATTGAGAGTCATCCTCCTGATCAGGACAGCAAAGTCTTGCCTGTTGAGACTCTGGAACACATGGCTGACTTTATGTTAGGCTGCCTCTCCTGTAACCCACGCGTTTTACACATTTTAGACAACACTAATTACTGGTTGTTCACCCTTCTCGATCCCCGCTACAAAGAGAACTTCTCATCTCTCATTCCTGTGGTGGAGAGGACTAGCAAAATGGTGCAATACCAGAAGGTCTTTGTGGAAAAATTGCTCCAAAAATTTCCAGCTGACAACGCTGGCAGCACACTAGATAGTTCATTTGGCAACCGAGGAGGGAGACAAGGGGAACACACAGCAGTTCCAACAGAGGCAGGGCAACACTCTCTAAAGCCTGGGACAGTTTCATGACACCCCGGCAGCATCCTCACCCTGATGTGCTTCCTGGTGTCACAAAAAGGGAAAAATTTTGGAAGATGGTGAGAGAGTACATAGCAGACCGCGTCAAAGGTCCTCAATGATCCCTCTGTGCCTTACAATTACTGGGTGTCCAAACTGGACACGTGGCACGAACTGACTCTCTACGCCATGGAGGTGCTGGCCTGCCCTGCTGCCAGTGTTTTGTCAGAGTGGATATTTAGTGCTGCTGGGGGCATAATAGCTGATAAATGCATCCGCCTGTCAACTGAAAATGCTGGCAAGTTGACTCTTATAAAAATGAGCAAGGCCTGGATTGCCCCTGACTTCTCTACTCCACCAGAGGAAAGCGGCTGAACATAAAGGCACTTTAAATGTGTTTTTTATAATGTACTGAATACACTGTATTCCCATGCACCTGTTCCACCACAAATAAAGGGTATATGGTTCAATCTTCCATTTCTCATCCTCCTCCTCGTCCATCATATCAACATGCTTATTAGTCTGCCATCGCTCCTAATGTTGTAGAGGGTCAGTTCACCTGCAGGCCCTCGCATATAATGTTTTAGAGGGTCATCAAACCAGCAGGCCCTCACCTACATTCTTTTAGAGGGTCAGCTCTCCTGCAGACCCTCGCATAAAATGTTTTAGAGGGTCAGTTCACCAGCAGGCCCTCACCTACAATATTTTAGAGGGTCAGCTCACCTGCAGGCCCTCGCATATAATGTTTTACAGGTTCAGCTCACCAGCAGGCCCTCACCTACAATCTTTTAGAGGGTCATCTCACCTGCAGGCCCTCGCATATGATGTTTTAGAGGGTCAGTTTACCAGCAGGCCCTCACCTATAATCTTTTAGAGGGTCAGCTCACCTGCAGGTCCTCGTATATAATGTTTTAGAGGGTCAGCTCACCAGCAGGTCCTCACCTACAATCTATTAGAGGGTCAGCTCACCACCAGGCCCTCATATGTAATGTTTTAGGGGTCAGCTCACCAGCAGGCCCTCACCTACACTCTTTTAGAGGGTCAGCTCACCTGCAGGCCCTCACATATAATGTTTTTGAGGGTCAGTTTCATGCAGGACCTAAATTTTTTGCTTGTGGGCAGTGCATCACCCTGTGTAAGTAGGACTATGCTGTCGACAAACAATTTATCTTTATGGGAAATAAACAATCACAGTGGTGATTGTTCTTTCCCATATGGAGAGGATGATTGTCGCATATAAATACAGTTGACTGAGCTAGCAATAATAAGGAATGGGCGATTGGTGTCCTAAACCCAACTAAAAGTGCCCTACGGCTCTGTAAATGCTGACTTGTTGCAGATCTGTGTTACAAAAAGCTATAAACGGGCAACTATAAAATCATTGTCTCCGTACTGTGCCTGCATTACTCCAGCTGGAAAATATGATGTTATAGGAGGGCACTAGGCATCTGTAGTAGTGATTAGCGAATCAAAGTCCACTTCAGGATAAATTAGATTCGCTGCAAAGTCGAATTTCCTCATGCTTTACAGTACTAATCCATTTAACCTGAAATAGTGTAAAAAACTGAAAAAAATCATACTTACCTGATCCATTTGCTTGCGACAGGCTGGCCACCGCCACCTTTCATGAAAATCTCATCCGAAACCTCGTGCGTGGTGACATCATGCCGCGTGCCAGCGTGATGATTTCATTTGAGGCTGTGCGAGATTTCGCGCCAGACCTTCAAACAAGATGGCGGCTGCTGGCCCATCGCAAGCAAATGGATCAGGTAAGTATGATTTTTATTTATTTATTGTACACTCTGTTATTAATATCAGAGGCGCGATCATGTATGAATGTGGCATCTGAGGGGTACAATGACGGGGAACGGTACAATCACCACTCCCTGTACTTACAAAGAAATGTGCATCGTGGCGAAGTAATTTGTCACAAAGCGTTTTTGTTTTGTAAAAGCATCAGAAATCGAACTTTTAAAAACTTGGCTCATCACTGGTCTGTGGCATCAGCTTCTAAATCCATCATCTTTTTGACTTAATTATGAAAAAAAATCAAAGTGTGGAATACATTATATAACATTCTGAAACAATGCGGCATGCTATCCGATAAATTTTCTTGTTTTTTGTGGGGGTTTTTTGTACAGCATAAATATAGCAACACATGAAAAATTGGTTAGATGTGATCAGAACCTGACAGGTGAAATGAATGTTACTGTAAATAAGTTCCAAATTCTGTGGTTAAATGACCAACACCCCGCAACCTCCATACTACATCTACTAGGCATCAGTTCTACTGAGCATTAGCATGAGTAATCCAAATCTGTTTTCCTAGTGTCCTTAGCAAAACCCATTTGTGGATATTCTGGTCCAATTACTAAAGTGTAATTACTGTGTTGTTAAGTAGCCTAAATCACCGTCACAATCTGTCTTGTAAGGGGCACTTTCGGCCAGGTTTTAGAAATAAATGTGTGCTTTGTTCACGTGTAAGTGCACAATGCTGCTTGGTGTTTATTGTACATTTTAAGAGGCGGTAAAGCTCAGAAAAAAAAGTAAATTCAATTGCTCGTAAATACTATAATGGCCGGACTTGCTGCACTTACTAGGAGTGATTTTTTTTTTTTTTATATTTGAAAAAGAGGACAACAATAAAGCTGCATGCTTCTCCTCCCAGAATAAAAAAAAGAAAGTAAGAAAATAAAAAAACCTCCATAATTCATGAAATATGTTACTAGACCAAACAGTTGAAGCTATTTCTTGACATAATACAGCACAAATATGTCAGACTAATATCTATAGTAACAGTGGCGTACTTAGAGAAGGGCCAAATAACAAGGATCCCCCACACAGGAAAGAAGGGTTTCTGCCTAAACCATTAAGCAAATTTTTCCACTGCCCTGTTCTTAAAGTTGTTCCTTTAGAGGGTAGATTCCTGACCAAGGTTTCACCCCCAGTAGAAGAGGAGATGATCCCAACTAAGACTGGGCCCCCTTTTGCCCAGGGCCCCATAGCAGTCACATGGTCTGCCATTTTTGTAGTTACACCCCTGGTAGTCAGGGGTCATTCATGTACTTGGTGGTCTTTATCGAACTATATGATATGATATGTTCATGGAGAACAATAGAGAATTAGTGGCCAAAAAAAAGCACAATAAAGTGTGATAGAAATACAATGGTGAAAGATCAGGCAACCCAAACTACTAAACTAAAACCAGAGAAGGTGACAATAAAATGTCAGATGTCACACAGGTACAGTATCCAGCACCGATGTATTAATCTACAAACACTATACACTATTGTGAGGGTTTTTGATCAACCAGAACAGCATTACCCCAGATCCCCAATATTCACACTATTGGGGATGATATTCAGATTTATGATGATGCGAACACAGCATCCAGCATTCTGGGAGTCCGAGCACCTCAACTAACATCTACACTAGCCCCTGGCATAAATTTCAGTGTTCTTAGAAGATGATATATGCGGTGGGTAGACCTAAGATATTGATGGTGATTTAGGTTTGGCTATAGTGTGAGCAGCCAATGTGGGAGGAGAAATACTAGCACTCGGGCTCTCTCTCTCTCTCTCTCTCTCTATATTATATATATATATATATATATATATATATATATATATATATATTACTGTGCCAAATATTGCTTGTGTTTCAATAGCAGCAGGGGCGGACTGGAAACTAAAAGTGGCCCTGGAAAAAAAATACTAAAACTGACCCTGGTTTGTAGTCGGGTCCAAATAGATGGAAGGCAGGACCAACAGAAGCAGGCTCGGACTGGCCCACAGGGGTACAGGTGAATCTCCTGGTGGGCCCCTGAGCAAGGTGAGCCCCTAGTCTCCCACCCCCTGCACAAGTGGCACATAACACAGTAGACTTACTACACTATATACTGTACAGCACTTCAATCAGCCTATGTTCATATAAAAAAAACTTGATAGATTATTGAAGAAACTCCCCAGTTTATTATTATAGACACAATCAAAGCTGAGATGCCTTCTACATATAGAGGAAAGCTGCCAGTGTACTCTTCTCCCCAGGACCTACCTTCTTAAAGTTGCTGCAGGGACCCCCATATTCAATCATCTTGTAGCATCTTGCTGCTGTGTGAGCAGGGAATATTTGAATGTATGCGTACGGTGGGCCCCCAAAATAAATTTTACTGGTGGGCCCTAGGCACCCCAGTCCGCCACTGAACACAAGTAGGCAGAGCCAGCAATACCATATTGTGGCACATTATACCACCTCAACAGAGCCAAACACCCCAGTCCATCACAAAACTGCAACTGGCCTGCCGTAAGTAGTACCCAGGCAGCCCCCCTGGGCATCGCCCACAGGGAATTCAGGGTTAAGGTCTATGGCCAATCCGCCCCTGAATAGCAGTGACTGTAATTTGAAAGATACTTGAAAGATAATTGTTGGACAGATGTTCAAGGTGAGCTTCACAAGGCATCCCTCAATGACATTGATCCAACACGAGGCTGTCACAGTGGATCTGACCCGCGCAAAGTGCTGATTTGGTTACTTGGTTGCTAATAGGTTTTGTACAATGTGCATTGACTTACTAGTTACTAGGTCCAGTCTGTTTGAATGATGACCTTTCATTGCTTTCAAATAGTGTAGCCTCGTGCTACATCTTATATAATTCAAGTACTGCATCTACCAGAGTATTTATTCCATTTATATTTGCTTTTAAAATCAATGTAAATGGCACCAAGGTCGTAAAAATAACAAAATGTCCATCTTGATTATAATGCATCATATCGCCTTACAAGGCCACTTGGCTAAGCATAGATATATGCTTTATATGAGTTTTGAAAAAAAAGCAAATATTACAACATTGGAAAATAATCAGTTTACAGTGCAACACGCACCATTAGTGCTATAGAAGGAGATCGAGATGCTATCTGCTCATTGCTGGAAGAGAAGTGGCACAGTGGGGAGAGATAGTAGATAAGGAAGATCATGCCTGGTGTTGGTGTAGCCTGGAGTAAAGAATGTGTGCGCGGTACGCATTACTCTTCTCCTGGCTGCTACAATGCCTGCAGAGGTAATTCCTGAGAAAGTAATTGACGGTAAAAGTTTATAGGGCAATAAAAGTTTAATTTAGAGGAGGCAATAATGTGCCTATCTAAATGACAGGGCTTTTGTTTAGATTTTATTGTAACTCACCAGGATTTAGATAAAGCGGTAAGTGCATCCCACGTAGAAAGGGATTAAATGCATATCCCAGATTTATTGCATCTGTTTAGATGGAGCTCTTCATTTCTATTATTGCAGTATTTAATATTTAAACATTGATCTATGGGATTTCCATGGGGCTGCGTATCTAATACTGTCTAAATTTTCATTTATAAGACTGCCGACGATGGTTTCCAACCCTTTGCATTCACTAATTTCTAGCATTTGTCTTATTTCGCAAAACCTGAATATCCTTGTTTATCCTTACTAGATTTCATTTTCTGCAATTCATATGTATTTTTTCATCAAGATAGCCACTCATGAATGTTCTTAAAGGGTTTCTGTCACCTGAAAAATGGGTAGTAAGCTGGCTTACATTATCGATGTGCTAATGTCATCTGAACATAACTATATCAGTGCCATCCCACTGCCTGACGCCGTTATTGAGAAAAACAAACTTTTATAATATGCTAATTAGCCTCTAGGAGCAGGGGGCGTGGCCCCTGCTCCTAGAGGCTCCGTTCTCCCACCTCTGGCCACTCCCTACTACACTAGATTGACAGGGGCAGGCATCATTGTTCTCCTATGTCCGGCCCTGTCTGTAGTGTAAATCTCACGCAGTTCAGTATTTGGCGCAGGTGCAGTGAGGAAGCTTTCAGCTGGCAAGCGCCCTCCACTCACTGCACCTGCGCCGAATACTGAGCAGCACGAGATTTATGCTGCAGACAGGGCCGGAGGTAGGAGAACAATGATGCTTGCCCCTGTCAATCTAGTGTAGCAGGGCGTGGCCAGAGGTGGGAGAACGGAGCCTCTAGGAGCAGGGGCCATGCCCCCTGCTCCTAGAGGCTAATTAGCATATTATAAAAGTTTGTTTTTCTCAATAACGGCGGCAGGCAGTGAGATTGCTCTAATATAGTTATGTTCAGCTGACATTAGCACATTGCTAATGTCAGCAAGCTTAATAGCCATTTTTCAGGTGACAGAGACCCTTTAAGAGATTCTGCCCTAGCCCAAACCTCTTAATTGGCTTGTCCAGTCCTGTATTATTGATGGCCTATCCTCAAGATAGTCTGTTTCTATTTGATTGGTGAGAGTGTGACACCCCATACTTCGATCATCTGTTCAGGAGTAGCTGTGTAGCTACTGTAACACATTGCTTTGAAGTGAATAGAGCAGCACTCCAATAACCAGCTATACAATAGATGGAGCTGTGCAGGTCCACCATCTATTTATTCAACCTGCCAACAAAGAGCTGATTGGCGGGAGTGACAGGAATTGGGCCTCTACCAGTCTAATATTGACGGCCTATCCTCTACCAATCAGCTGTTTCAGAGTAGATTCTGTGTCATAAGTTAGCATTGAAAGTTCACAGCTCTGTCCGATGTGCAGTGTTGCTCCCATTCACTTCACTACTGGAGATGAAGCTACTGAAGACAGCTGATACATGGTTGTGCAGGAGGCTGGACTTCCACTGATCAGATATTAATGGCCTATCCTGAAGATAGATAATCAATAGTACAGGAGAGTACAATCCCTTTAAGATGGCCACACATTTTCAATAACGGTCCGTCATAAGTTAGCTCTCCCAACCCCCTATACATATGCACACTCAGCTTACCCAAGCAAGTACTGTATGTGTCCTGGATGGGGAAAAGGAAGCAAGCTACTGCCAGCCACTGGAACCAAAGGATTTAATGTCAGGAGACAAATTAAATGATCAGTTGGTCCCACTGAGCTTGGCGGGTTCAGCCAACATTAATCTAGTGATATGTATCCACTGATATGTATTACCTATCCTGAGGATACATCATCAATATAGCAAAATAGGACAACTCCTTTGAGTGGAAAAAAAACAAAAAACTGGAAAAAAAGAATATATTTTAAGTTGTATTACAATAGATAATGTATTATATAGTAAGTCTATATTGTATCACAAGTCATCGTTAATGGCCTGTCCTCTGGATAAGTAGTCCGTATCAAAGTGGTGGGGGATTTGACACCAGGCAACCCACTTATCAGCAGTTTTGAGCAGCTACCAGTGCTAGAAACTAAACAGTGGTCAACACCTTAAAAGTATAAATCCTATGACTGATTTTGCCTCTGTGGACCCATGCCAGTACAATATGTGCGGATAGACCTATAGGTACCAAATTATGGCTCCATATCCAGCAAGGTGCACATGACCTACACAATTTTATTTGCCCACTATTTCCAAAAAATTTATTCCGGAAAACTTACAGACTAGGAAAAATACCAGACTTATTTTTCTTCTAATTTAAGGAATGTTACTGTACTTCAATCTGAACACATTTCTTCCGGATTTACAGTACATCAAGGCTTCTCTTCAGGCTTGATTAATGGCTCTATAATTAAAATCAAAGTGTTTCCGCTGAGTGTCTTTTGGCAGAAAACCCCATATATTCACCTTCAGTTTGTGATTGAAGTTACATGTGAAATTCCTTCTAGAAAGCCATGTGCTCTCTTTCTTGATGTCTACAAGATCCTTTGCTTCTGTTTCTACTTCCAGGCATCTTTGCATGACAATTTTGACTCTAATTGTGGATTGTCATGGATAGAACATCTCTTCATTGTTTTATTATCTCTTTCTGACTTTTCAAAGCATGCATGGCAAGTTCTCTTTTTCTGCCCATACAGTGTACCCCAATCAGATCTTCAGATGCCCATACAAATAATAGAAAAGTTGGCAGATTTTTAACATGCCTGATCCTTTATTCTCTCGGGAGATAAGCCACCGCCAGAGGTCTTGCAGCTCCTTTCATCCCCCCCTTTCCCACTGAGAACATATTGATCATTGTCCAAACAGCGCATGAATGTGTATGTGGGGGGTCAGGAACAATAGACATTGACCAAATAAACATTAAGATGACAGCTTTCGAAGGTCCACCTTTAGATTTCTACATCCTAAGATCTACTAGATTACTCTTATCTACCTTAACTGCCATCAGCTAAACTGTCACTTAAAGTGTACTTCCAGCTGTAAACAAGTTTTCAGAAATAACTAGTACAGTTGAATATAGTAATATAAAACTTGTAATATACAGTACAGACAAAAAGTTTGGACACACCTTCTCATTCAAAGAGTTTTCTTTATTTTCATGACTATGAAAATTGTAGATTCACACTGAAGGCATCAAAAATATGAATTAACACATGTGGAATTATATACATAACAAAAAAGTGTGAAACAACTGAAAATATGTCATATTCTAGGTTCTTCAAAGTAGCCACTTTTTGCTTTGATTACTGCTTTGCACACTCTTGGCATTCTCTTGATGAGCTTCAAGAGGTAGTCACCTGAAATGGTTTTCACTTCACAGGTTTGCCCTGTCAGGTTTAATAAGTGGGATTTATTGCCTTATAAATGGGGTTGGGACCATCAGTTCCGTTGTGGAGAAGTCAGGTGGATACACCGCTGATAGTCCTACTGAATAGACTGTTAGAATTTGTATTATGGCAAGAAAAAAGCAGCTAAGTAAAGAAAAACAAATGGCCATCATTACTTTAAGAAATGAAGGTCAGTCAGTCCGAAAAATTGGGAAAACTTTGAAAGTGTCCCCAAGTGCAGTCACAAAAACCATCAAGCGCTGCAAAGAAACTGGCTCACATGCGGACCGCCCCAGGAAAGGAAGACCAAGAGTCACCTCTGTGCGGAGGATAAGTTCATCCAAGTCACCAGCCTCAGAAATCGCAGGTTAACAGCAGCTCAGATTAGAGACCAGGTCAATGCCACACAGAGTTCTAGCAGCAGACACATCTCTAGAACAACTGTTAAGAGGAGACTGTGTGAATCAGGCCTTTATGGTAGAATATCTGCTAGGAAACCACTGCTAAGGACAGGCAACAAACAGAAGAGACTTGTTTGGGCTAAAGAACACAAGGAATGGACATTAGACCAGTGGAAATCTGTGCTTTGGTCTGATGAGTCCAAATTTGAGATCTTTGGTTCCAACCACCGTGTCTTTGTGCGATGCAGAAAAGGTGAACGGATGGACTCTACATGCCTGGTTCCCACCGTGAAGCATGGAGGAAGAGGTGTGATGGTGTGGGGGTGCTTTGCTGGTGACACTGTTAGGGATTTATTCAAAATTGAAGGCATACTGAACCAACATGGCTACCACAGCATCTTGCAGCGACATGCTATTCCATCCGGTTTGTGTTTAGTTGGACCATCATTTATTTTTCAACAGGACAATAACCCCAAACACACCTCCAGGCTCAAAGAGAATGCCAAGAGTGTGCAAAGCAGTAATCAAAGCAAAAGGTGGCTACTTTGAAGAACCTAGAATATGACATATTTTCAGTTGTTTCACACTTTTTTGTTATGTATATAATTCCACATGTGTTAATTCATAGTTTTGATGCCTTCAGTGTGAATCTACAATTTTCATAGTCATAAAAATAAAGAAAACTCTTTGAATGAGAAGATGTGTCCAAACGTTTGGTCTGCACTGTATATTATTAATGAATCATGCTTCCTCCTGGGCTTCTCAGACTGCTTTCCTACTCTTTCCCTTCACTCAGCCTATTATTTCTATAAGCTCCTGTCTCAGTCTTTAGCTTCTCACAAAAATGTATGGAGAGGAGAGGTTGAATAAGGAGGCTATTGCTTGATATTAACTGATTGATTACCCCACTCTGAACAACAGTACATCCTTACATTTCTAGATATGGTAGAGTTAAAAGCGCTAAGTGTAGCAGAGCTATGAAACTGCGGTCTGTGTGTCTCTCATCTAACAGCCCCCTGCTCCCCTTTTCTCTTAATGTCGCCAAAAAAATTGAACCATAATCTTTACAAAAGTGAAAATCGATAAGCTTTATTGATAACGCATAACAAATACATACATGTTTCTCAAAATTTATTAGACAAATAACCCCCACTCAAATACACTAGCATCATTCATGAGATTGTACAGCATGAAGACAAGGTGAGTAACCCATAAAGACATGGCCTCTACTGCTTGGAAAACATGCACTACTGGCTGAAGACCTAGAGCTACAGACACATCTTTAGGACTTTAAACTAAGAATATTAGATATGTGTTACTGTAAGCTTTCAGTATTGCATTGGAAGTCTGGTTTCAAGTAACTGGAAAATGGTCACATTTTGGGGTCTATGTTCCAGATGAGGTTCTACTCCCTGATATGATGATCTATGATTGCTCCAGTAGAAACATAGGGGATAAGAATGATCTCGCTGCAATATAAACACCAAGATGTAACATGACTCTGTGAAACCAAACGTAAGCTTCTTTCACAGTGGCGTTAGGATTGTCTGGCAGGTTGTTCCAACAACCTGCTGGACCCGTACTAACATTTGCACACGTGCTGCCGGAGGTCCGCCCGGCCCCATTCACTATAAAGAGGATGGGGCGGGAGATGCGGCCGTAGCATGGCAAACACACAGCACACGATAGTACGGATCCGGCGGGCTGTTCTGGCAGGGGACAAACCTAACGGGCTGTTCTGTTCACGACAATCCTAACGCCAGTGTGAAAGAAGCCTTAGCCTAGCATCCATTTTCTACTTGATTTTTATTCACATCTGCCCACCAGTTGAAGACCTTTTCATGTGTAGGAGAGGTATCAGGCTCCTCCTATGTGACATACTGAATATGTATGGCTGATTGAGTCCTTTTTGTGACTTACAGTATTTCCTGAAGCGGGGGATATACACATGCAGTATAGCAATATTTTATGTATGTCCAGTACTAAATAATCTTTTTTGGATTGCTACACTTAAGGGAGGCATAGGTTGGCATGTGCTGCAGTAAAACATTAAAAACACATACAAGAAACTAACTCTTTTAAACACATTTCACAAGTTACTCATTTTAGATTTTGCATTGAAATAGTATTTTTTTTTTTTACAAAGCTGGACCATTGTATAGAAAATATGCAAATTGGCAAAGTTTGTGGGAAATAGGATAATGGCCCTTGTTGACCGCCTCACTGATTTTGACAGCCACTTGATTCACCAGAGCTGGGCACCTGCTTGTTTGATATACAGGCTGGAGCTTGGAAAGGATCAGTTAAATACTGCCTTTTGCACAGGCTATTAAATTGCAGACAGCGGGAACGCAACCAATCTGCTCAGAATCTGACTAGCTGAACCCTACTAGGGAATGCTTAGAGTAAAATGATTGACAGGATCTCAGTAAACTGTAGGTCTAATTCCAACTCTGTGATACAAAACTTTGTTTGTTTTGGGACTGGAAAGGATTAGTTAATATTCTCCTTTCAGTCCAGTGGGAAATTGTCGTTCCGCCGAAAGTTGTGCTTCATTCACAGCAAATAACATGGTGGGTATAAACTGAATGGCAAAGGAAGCTTGACAGCACACGATGCTGCATATGATTTATATGTATTACAAACAGCATCCATATTATATGTATCATAACCTAAAGTAAAATAAATTAGAAGCTAATGCATCTATTTCATGGCTGTGTTTACTCACCTTTTCGTATATTATGCTCTTAATTTCTGTGTACACTGTATGTAATAAGATGTCCGCAGTATAATCCCATGTTGTGCTTCTATATAGCAGGAAAAGAATTGCCATATTGTCATGGTGGTGTTTAAAGAGGCATCATGTGAGACATATTTTTGCATATGCTTAATGGGGTTGTCCATGAATTAATATGCTTTAAAGTTCCCCCTACCACCCAGTGGAACTTGTAAAACTTACCTGGTACACATAGCTCATTTTTGGCTCTGTGGAATTCCGAGCTGTCTTCACTGCACTTCCGGTTTCCACATATAAGCTTCCTGTACAGATGCAGACATGTGCACTACGGCAGCCAATGATTGGCCTCAATGGTGATGCATCCTCAAGCACATGACCTAGCAGGGAAGTGCCCTTTGTGTACAGTCATTGGCTACAAAGATACATATGACCCATCCATGCAGGAAGTTTACATGTGGAGACCAGAAGTACAGTGAAGACAACCTGGGACCCATGGAGCCAGAACAAAGTGGTGGGAAGTAGGTAAGTAGTTCTCTCTAATGATCCCACTGGGTAAGAGAAAAAATGAAAACATGGAAAACCTCTTTAAGGTCGTCATACATATTAGATGTATGCTGGCCAAACTCATTGAAGACCTAATATGTATGGGACCCACCAAAACCTCAGACAGCAGTTGTTGGGGGAAATATTGATCGGAAAAGCTGTATCTCAGTTGCATTTTCAAGGAGATAAGTCACTGCCAGCAGTTTCTGCCTCTCACACATGAGAACACACAGCTGAGAAGAATATGTATAAACTGTTCAGGCATGATAGCTGTCAGATGAACAATTGTTCAGCTGACGGCTATCCTATGTGCATGGGTGGCCTTAGTTGGCACCAGAGGTAGTGTGATTGGGCAATCAAGGATTGTCTAGTTGCCTCCCCTTCCTACCGCAGAAAATGAAGCTCAGCAGGGAACTGTGAAGGAATATTTTCTTTGGGCTTCCCTTATGTCTTTTGAGCCTAATTATTCCAATCTTCAGCTGCACAGCTAGATGCATTTCTTTCACAAGCAGAGGGATTCTCCCTTATGTGGAATCTGCTAGCACTGTACTGCAGTGACCTCACTTCCCTTATTTCCCACTAGGTTTGTTTTCCACCAAGGAGCTCATAAAACAGATAAGGAGGGAGAGATCACACTTACAGAAAGGCAGGAGACTACTATGAATTCAGTAGTGTTGAAACAGTACTTTTATCAGACTCAGGATCTCAGATAGCTTTGACATGCTTCCATTTCCTGTTTGCCATCTTCTCTGCCTCTGTTTCCAAGGACAGATGTTGCCTAACAACAGGAGGTGGACTGCAAAATAAGTGAAATGGAGACCCCCATGATTTTTGTAATGAGTTGAATTAAAAATTTGCTAATTACATCATTCTCTATTAAATGAAATTGTGTGAAAGTAAAGTGGCTCTTTAAATTATGTGATGTGACTAACCATGGACTAGTGGTATCACACTTCTAAGCCTTATGACTACTCTTCACATGGGATGAATTCTTACAGTCCAGATACACAGTAGTTTACTAAACCATGACCATGCAAAGTCTTTACCAGTGCCACAATTGTACATGTTAATGAAGTATTTACAAGATTCTTTTATTCTTATAAAATATTTTTAGATTTTGTTAGAGTATAAACTGGTGCTGTTAAGTTTATGGAATCGGTTGTTCAGTCTGATTGGCCTTTTGCTACTTGTAACGATATTCATTAACACATTACTACCCAATGTGAATCAAGTACTCAAGTAACTTGATTCACATTGTAATAATAATAATAAGAAGAAGAATAAAAAGATTTGTCAACAGTAAATAGCAAGGTTGTGGATATTTTCCAGATAGCCACATAAGAGCAAAATGAGATGTATGTTATGTAAGCTTATTAGAGGACCTTGATACCTCCTAGGGCGACAAGACAGTTGGGACTCAACATGTCCAATCCATGAAAGAAAAATGACTAGATTTTTTGAGAAAGCGTTTCAATAGCAATCATTCTTTATTGAAAGCCCATAGGAGACAAATCACTGCCAGATTTCTAGTGTTGCTTATTCCCCTCTCCCTATTGAAATAGACATGCCAGCTTGGCCGAGCCAGTCCTGGGTGAAGCTACACACAATGTGATATTCGGTGTGCCAAAATTCAAGTCTGCTACTCGACTAAATCTGTATTTAACTGTTATCCCCATTGTCCTATTAAAAATGAGACAAGCATTGTGTGGTGCGGAATGGAGGGGTCATGACACAGCATGTACAGTAAAATACACCTCATTTATGACACAATGAATACTTACTCTATGTCTCTTCAGGCCTGGCATAGAACAAGTGCTAGGGGCTATTTCTAGGGCAATATCCTAGTACAGTTTGTATAAATGGAGAACATTTTGACCTGCTGTGGGATATATGCACAAATGCCTGGCGCTAACATACTTATAAATATATCCCAATGTGTCTCCAGGTAAATGAATTCTTGTTTTGTCAGTCTCATTTTCCTTAAAGTACTGTCACAGGCCGTAAGGTTAAGCTATAAAAACGGACAGTTTAAGGGAGCGAGATTATGATCAGAAGCAAAAACCAATAAAGTTTGTTGATGGAAATTTTGCGCAAATGGAATATGTTTGTCAATGAGTATTGACGTCCGTATAAATCACTTTTACGGTCATCTAAATTCAGCATTAAGCATTGTGACTGTATGCGGGTCTATCATATGCATTGAGAAGGTTTTGTAAAATAATATCCTCACCTAACTCGACTGATATGTTCTGAGAGTTTTATAAATTGGACACTCTGGACATGGAAACATCCAGATAATTATATTGATTTCACAGTTATCTCGGATTTATCTGTGATTGAGGGCTTACAGCTGCTGTGACCAGAATAGATATCATTCAGTTAGGCCCGCTTTGAAATTCTTTTTTCATTTGCAAAAGAGCCAAAGTATTACAGTGAAATCTGTGTGTGCTGGCAAGCGAATCCGGAGCTGGATTTAAAAGGCAAAATCTATGTGTTTGACCACTACACGTCTCGTATTTTATTTAGAAACGTCCTTCATACATATGGGCATAGCAGAGCTGAATTTGTCAGTGTGGCATGGCCAGAGTTTGGAATCTGGAAAAAAAGACACTATGATGCCTTATTACATACTTACCAAATTACTAATTTGGAACACTTAAGCCCTGCTCCCAGGAGTGCCCAAAACCCACCTAGGACGGCCTATTTATTGACAGGGCTTAGATAAGAACACCCATTTTTGCCCTGGGACAGGCAACATTTTCCAGGACTGTCTCTGGATAGTCCCTGTATATTTGTGACTGTTGGACAATGTGTAACGGGGCCCCCTACCTATCAGGTGCCATTTATAATTTTGATGTCTACTTATGTGGCAGAGGGGCCTTTGTGTCCTACCAGGCAGCAGGGCCTGGGTACGACTGGTACCTCTTCAAAACTCATAGCTATGCTCCTGAGTGTGGTAAAGGGGTTTATTGGCGCTTGAGGTTAATGCTCCAAAAGTCTACTAATAACAAAATGTAATAGTTTTGACATTCCCAGCGCCGTTGGCGGATGCTTCTAATTTATGACGGTGGCTGGTCATGCAGCTTTCCCACCCTTGCCCCCCCCCCCCCTTTTAGGGGAAGTGTTGAGGATGGCATAATATCCCAGAGATGTAACAACTTTTTAAAAAGTTGCTGTTTAAAAAAGTCTCCAATACAGCATGTTAGTGCCACTTTTCAGGCTCAAGGGAGATGATAAATTTCCCCCTTATTGTTTTGATTCCGTACCATTCTCATGCCATTGGTGCCATGACCCCACATTAGATCTTGTTAACCCTCACTAATCTTATATTCATGAAGACCCTGTAGCCAATCTCTGACTACTGAGGTGATATTCTGTAGCCTGCAACACCATGTTGTCAATAAGGGGTAATGTTACATCTCTCCAATTGTTGTTCGCTGTATTTTAAATGGAAACACATGGGGTAGACAAAAACTGCCTTAGGATATCCTTACATAGAAAATAAAATACAGCAGAAAATCTGCCACAAGCAGTGTCTCCACAGGAACTTATCTGCGGCAGCCTCAGGAGGACCAAGGCTGTCATACACACCATCCGGCTCTAAAGGGTGCCCTTGCATGCCTGAGAGCACGTGCTTCTAGGTTTTTGAGCTTCAAGATGCCATGGTCACATTTGGCATCTAAGGGGTTAAATGTGTGTGAATGACGTTATGATTGATTGCATACATTAGTCCTGGGCGTCTGCTGTTTAAAACATCAGACACCTGGCGGCTATATCGACCACTGCGCTGGCGATCAGGATTCATATTTAAATACCCAACTCTCAACGGAAGTTTACAACAGATTGTCAAAAAACGGTTAAGCCACATTGTATGAAATATTGGATACATTTTTTATGCTTTATTACGGTTTTCCCGACTGCAGCTGCCTCCGTGCGGCAGCAGCATCCAGTGGCGGGCACATCAGAGCCCCAGGCCAATATGGTCATGTGCTGTGGCTCCCTAGGACACATGACCGGCAGCTTTACCCAACGTGCAGGCACGCCAACATGATCTGCCTACCTTTAGTAAAAAACGCAGACACCCGCATGTGTGTCAGTGATTTTCTTGTTCTCTGGCTCCCCCTACTGGTCCCTTGAGTTTTTTAAGACTCATTTGGCTTGGATTTCTGGATTTGGTAATTATCACTACATTTTGGCTTCTGGCGTTTGGTATTGTATTAATCCCCTGCTTCTGACTTTTTGGCATGTTGCTTTTCTCGTTTGCCTCTTGGCGTATCTTGTACTGCCTTGTCCTACTGGCAATTTTTTTCCATATGACGACTCTCTTAGTGTTTGTCTGTTTGTCCCTGTTTGTGTGTTGCTCCTTCACATATTGCAGGTATAGGGACTGTCGTCCAGTTGTGGGGTCACTGCCTAGGGTGATCATGCAGATAGTTAGGAATAGTAGGTCCAGGTACTTTAGGGTTGCACTATCACTTTTTGTGTGTGATGGTAGTCGTTATCCTGACAGTCTTATACAGTAAACTCTATGACTTGGGTTTGTAAGAGAGAACGTTTTGTTAGATTTGACTGCTGGTAGCGGTACAGTTTCAGGGCGATGTGCCTTACACTGACAGTGGGGTGATGATGAACGTAAGCTGTTTGCTCACATGTCTTATTTAGCAAGTGACAGCTCAGGTGCCTCCACTCCAGTCCATGAAAACTGCAGCTGCCAGACCCTCACATCTCATCTCCAGCAATGCACCTGCCACTTCATTCATTTGTGTTTCTCCCTCCCCAATAAATTCCCCCATCTCCAAGAATGAGATTCAGCATTTTTCTTTTTTACCTATAAATGCCTTAATGATGCTGCTTCTCTCTGGCTTCCTACTATTAGCCCATGGACTGAAGGTTTCCATCTAATTGAATCTCTGAACTTAGATTTCCTTCCTTCACATGGCAGATGTGCACTTTCCTAGACCAGTGTGAAGGAAGATGAGAACCTTCATATCTATAGTAGCCTGGACTACTGTGATTATTAACATGTCATCTATCCAAAAACAGAATTGCTGACAGGTATTATACATGCACATCGTAAACCCTTCAATCCCCTAAAATAGTGTGCCTTATTATGTTTGTTTGGAGGGGACCTAGCTCTTTTCAATTAATACTTACTTTTGTAGAAGCATGAACTTCTATTACTGACTATAGGCAATTCCAACGTGCATGGTTACCATTAGTGTTGAGCGAAGTTATCAAAATTTTGATTTGGCTGCTTTGCTGAATTTTACAAATTCACTTTGTGACAAATTAATTTCTTTCCTTTTTTTTTGTAAATAGTGGACACAATGACAGGGAATGGCGATTACACCGCCCCCATCATTGAACTCCTCAGATGCCGCATTCATCCATGATTGCGGCATCTGAAATAAACATTGAGGGCTTTCAGGGGTTAATCCGGTAAAACAAACCAAAATACCAAACCAGGAGTAATAATACTGACTGGATCAAAACCAGGTGGGGACAAACACAAAGGGTCACATCAAGGTCCAAATGCAAAAGAAAGGCAGGGTCAAGATCCAGGCCGAAGTCAGATGACAGGATACACAATGGCAAAATCGTCAGCCAGAGGCAGTTCCAGAAACACAGTCCAAAGTCCGAAACCAGAGAATAATAATGAGGAAAACAGACTCGTGAGAGTCAAACAGACCAAATCACAGGCAATTATGGGCAACAGTAGCCTGTTTAAATACCCTGTCCTGCAGGTCACATGATGCATAATGAGTCACGTGACCTGCCTGACATCATCTGCATCTGATTGGTGGAGCTCCAGCCTGCTTGCTACGACTCCTGGACACTTGCTGACAGTCATGGCATGGTGGGGCCAGCATGACATTGACAATGTGTTTAAGGTTTTCAACCTTTTTATTTATTTCACATTGCCCTCTGATCTCTCCTGGATAAAAAAAAATAAAAAATCTTTAATGCAGTATCATGGCGGATCCTATAAACATGCCCATTGCATAGAATTCCTCGCATTCCGATTTCACCAACTTTGTAATAACATCTTGCAATTAAACCATTTTCATCAAGGAAACAGAAGACAAACTGTCGAGAAATAAATAACTGTAGACTATAGCTAGCGCGACGCAGAATGTGCCAAATACTGCAGAGAAGCACAGAAATGAACAGTCTGATTCTAATTAATTAACCTTTCCCAGATGTTCCGTGTTCTTTAGGGAAAATAAAATGTGGACTTGCAACCTTTAACATCTGATTATCTCTCACATCAACCCTGTCACAAAATATTTAGGAAGCTTTGCTTTGTGCTATAGCACCGTAAAATGGAGCAGTTTAAATACAGTACAAGGGGCTTGTGTGAAAGATGGATGAATGCTGTGCTAGGACTAGAGAAAAAGCACAATTTAGCAGTAAAAAAAAAAAAAAAAAATTGCTGCTCGTTTGTTAATCTGCTAATGTTGAATGGCGATTTCTACCGTGTGATGCTTAGCAGTTGGGTCGCACACATCATTTTAGCCAATTCAAGCTGCACAAATGTCATTTTTTCCCATTGGAGAGAGTCCATTTAAACACATTTGTGGCCCCTGTCCAGATTCAATACCCAGGATCCCAGCGCATCCGTTTTTAGATATATTTATTATCATAATTGCATGATTGCTATTGTGTTGAGCATTTACCATGTACAATGTATTGTAAAGTTACTGTTTCATTAATGTATTACACAAATAGTAGCCGCAGCGTTTGTGCCACCCAGCGGTGCAGTGGTACCGACCTGTGACTTCAGATATAGGCAAGGTAGACTACAGAATAAGGGCTCATGCACATGAGCATATGTATTTTACGGTCCACAAAACACGGATCCGTAAAAAAATACAGATGACATCCATGTGCATTCCATATTTTGCGGAACGGAACAGCTGGCCCCTAATAGAACAGTCCTAGCCTTGTCCATAATGCGGACAATAATTGGACATGTTCTATTCTTTTGTGGAACGGAAATACGGAAACGGAATGCACACGGAGTAACTTCCATTTTTTTCCGGACCCATTGAAATGAATGGTTCCACATACGGTATGGACATGAAAAGAAAATATGTTCATGTGCATGAGCCCTAAAGAAGACAAAAGGAAACATAATTTGCCTATGAGGCTTGCTTGAGAAAAAAACTTCTCTACTTTTCCCAGAGGGCTGGGGCTGGGGTTGGTATTGCAGCATAGCCCCATTCAAATAAATAGGGATGAACGGCAATACCAGACACAGCCCATAAAGAGTGTCCATTCTCAGGGAAAAGGTTATGCTTAGAGGTCAACAAAGTTCTTAAACTTCAATTCAGCTGCTTCGCCATATTTTCCACAAATTGCTTTGTGATAAAGAAGAACATTTCTTTGCAATTAGCGGGCGCAAGGACGGGGAACGACGATTGCACTGCCCCCTGTCATTGAACCCCTCAGATGCCGCGTTCATCGGTGAGGGAAAAAAATACCCACAACATCCATTTGATCTCTTAGAGGCCGCCGTGGCCATCTGGATTAAAGATCAAGCACGAAATCCCGTGCAGTGCATGATGATGTCATCACGCCACCCAGCGTTGTGATGTCATACGTTACTGCGTGAGTGATCTTGCAATCAAGATGGTCGTGGTGGCCCCTATGCAATCAAATGGATGAGGTGAGTTTGATTCCCCCCCCCCCCCCCCATTTCAGGAAAAATGTATTTGTTGCCATGAAGCACAAGGAAATTCTACTTCACAGTGAATCAAATTTTCCTGGAAATTCGGATTGAAGTCCACTTCGGATACTTTGATTCGTTCACCACTAGTTATGTTGTACAGATTAGATGAATTTATTCCTTATTTCCCAAAATGTGTATCAGGGGAAATGAGAATCATTAGCGGCAGCACTCCCACTGTTCTAGACCATGCTTATATATCTAGATCTGTCTATGTGCTTGTGACTGTGTTCATCTATAACCCCAGAATAGTTACATTACAGAACATTTCCTTGAGTCTGATTAAGGCTAACTTCACATTGCAGCAAAGCTATCCAGCAGGCTGTTTTGGGAGAGAACAACCTGCCAGTGTTTTCTGGATCCAGCATAGCTGGATAGTGCCACGTGTCTACCCTGCCAGACCACATTGACTATAATGGGATCCAGCTGCGCCTCGTCAAAAATGCTGGGATTCGGCTAGACATTGGGGGGAATTTATCATGAGGAGAATATTTGAAATCAGTTTTGCTTAAGTCTGCGTTGGAATACTTTTTGCCACATTTATCAAATGTCACAGGACCTTAAGGACCTCCGCCGTGCAGTGGGCACCATAGCCGGCTGGTTTCTGCTATTTTAAATAGCAGAGAACTGCGGCACATGTATGCGATCAGCCATAAGGCTTCGATGTCTATTTCAGGAATATACCAATACAGGCCACTAAGTGGCAGCACTTTATTGTTAGATTCTAAAGGAAGTGTTCAATGATGGCTATTTAGCCATCAATGAACACAATGGGCCATCTAATGATTGCCCATTGATTGGGCCAGTTATTGTCACCCAAGGTTAAAATAAACTTTTTTTTTTATAAATATAAAAAATAAAAAAAGTTCAAATCACCCCCCTTTCCTTAAAGTAAAAATAAAAATACTTAACCAATAAAAAAAATAAACATTATGGGCATCACTGCATGCAAAATTTCCCATACAATTAAAATCTAACAATATTAATGGCATACAGAAAATGGCGTAACGGGAAAAAGAAAAAAACTGCCAATTTGCCATTTTTTGTCAGTTCAACTACCCAATATTTTTTTTTATAAAAATTGATCAAACATGGCATCTGAGGTGTTCAATTGGGGGTAGCGCATTAATCGTTGCAAAGGAATGCGCTTTGTGACAAAGTAATTCATCACAAATCAAATTTCTTTGTAAAATTTGGCCAAGCAGGCAAATCAAATTATTCAGAACTTCGCTCATCACCACTAACGACAGTAAGGGTTCATTTACACGGTTGTATTTTCAGACGGCATCCGATTTACATTTTTAGCAAATCGGATTTTGGACTCATTCATTTCAATGGAGCTGCAAAATATGCAGACAGCAAACTGTGTGCCGTCCACATCCATATGTCTGTTCAGCTACCCTGGAAAAAAAAAAGTCCTATGATTGTTTTGTGGACAAGAATAGGCATTTGTTACATAGTGCAGAACCAGCGGAAGGGAAAATGTGGAATGCACACAGCCGATATCCGTGTTTTACGCTGTTTACGGACCACAAAACGGATACAGTTGCGTGAATACCCCCTAAATTGAATAGTATGTGAGGTTTTCTTATGGCTTTGTAAAAGGTGGACAAGTGTTTTCATTATATGGGGTCACTTTGGATTACTGATGAAATGTACGGTGGGATCTGGTGAGCTTTAGAATTCAACTTCTAGGTTAACGAGTCGTATTCTACCCCTTTCGAATTCTATGTTCTGACAGTGGATTATAATTGCTAATCACTGCGCTTCTTACACAGGCTATCAGTGCCAGGACTTGTTTATTACCACGGATACCAAACTGCTCTTAATTATAAAGGTTGCCCAGGCTACAGCCTCTGCAAATGAACTTTGCAATATTTCAATTTGGTTTCCCAGAAGAGAACAGCTTTTCCCTCGATTATTTAATCATTGCACTAGCATCGTCTTATGTGCTCCCTCGTGTGTAAGGCTTTATAAATAAAAATAAAAAAAATATCAGAGTTGTCATGAGATAATCAGGTGAATTTGTTCTTGTGGGCTGTTTGCTTATGATAAGGGGACCTTGGACTTGCATTTGAATAATGATTCACACATGTGAAACGCGGTCTTTGTAAATTCCAGTGGTGGAAAAATTCAGTTCTGCTTTTTTTTTTTCCAGACAAAGGATGTAATAAAATCTCTGTAATATTTGATTAATGTGGAACTTTCTCATTACAGATTCAGATGTAATGTTTAAATTATTTTAATAACAAAATCTTTTTTTTGCGGTGTGGCTGTTATAAGAGATGAGCGAAGTTATGGAAAATTTGATCTGGCTGCTTCGCCATATTTCACATCGTGGTGAATTACTTTCTCACAAAGCACATTTCTTTGTGAGTAGCAGGCGGAATAGGGCTTTCCGGGGTTAATTGAAATAAAATAAAAAAAAATACTCACCTTATTGATTTGAGCACAAAGAGGCCACCTTGGCCATCTTGATTGAAAATTCCGCCCGAAATCAAACGTCACTGTGCACGAGATTTTGCATGGGATCTTCAATCAAGATCGCCGTAGTGGCTTCTTCGCGCTGAAACGGATGAGGTCAGTATGGCTTTTTTAGTTTTATTTTTTTACATCATTTTCCAGGAAACTTCAACTCGCTCAACACTAGTTATAATATATTAATCACCTTTGTTCATTTGAGCTCAAAGTAACACTCATTAGAAGCCAAAGATCCGTTACCTGGTGGTGGTCACCTTGTTATAGACAATTTTAGAATATACTCATGAGTCTAGGGTTAAATTGGTAGGACAGGAGAATTCTCTGGTTGGTCCAGGACTTTCAGTGACAATGATGATCCTCAACCACAGAGACTCATAATATAGGGTCAATTAA
Organism: Bufo gargarizans; assembly: GCF_014858855.1. Taxonomy (NCBI): domain Eukaryota; kingdom Metazoa; phylum Chordata; class Amphibia; order Anura; family Bufonidae; genus Bufo; species Bufo gargarizans. The sequence goes on along the minus strand of NC_058082.1, from coordinate 615,484,671 downwards.
AAGGGACATGCTTCCCACTTTAGCTGGATGGTGAGCTCTAGAGTCTCATCTCCTCTGATAAGCTAAACATAGTTTGTGATCTTTCAATGCAGCATTTACTCTAGATTACAATTCACCAAGAATGAATTAAAGCAGTTTCAACTACTTTGGACAGCTGTGATCTATATGCCGTGGTATGCATATGGCCTTAATAAGGGTAGTTCTCCACTCATAGGCACCTCTCACTTTGTAGGACCATGTAATGCCTCATTTAGCAGGGGAAGTAGTTACTCACCAGCTGCTCCTGTGATCAGCTCATTGATGTCCCCTTAAAACTTCCTCTTTATTAACCCATTATACATGAAGAGGCTAGAAACTTAATTTATATTTTTACTGCTGCTCTGCAAGAGACATTGTCATTATTAATATATGAAAGCAGTTTCCACAACGCACGTAGGCTATACCTTATTTTGTAAAACAGCCTCATTTACATATTATCAAATTACTAAGAAAGCTATCAGACATAATAAACTCCATTATGTTTATGGTTGTAGTGGAAATGTTGGTTAAAGGTATTTAGCTCTCTTCTGGCTTTGAAGTTTTCTTTACTTAGAAACCACATTTTGTTTTCCTTGCACTGCCCCGAGTGGCTTTGCATAGAACAGATTTTTTATTTATTTTTTATAATGAAAGATGGATGTCTGGATATCAGGATTTGCACATATCCATCATCTGGAATTGTAAGCACTAACTAGAAGAACCATTGGTTGAATTCCCATGCTCCTGTGTCGGCAACAATTGGTGCTGTGTTCATATTTTTTATTTTTGGATGATTACATTCTTTAGCATTCTTTGCTCTGTAGTTTTAGGTACACAATAATTATTCATTTTATTGTTTGTCTCTTTTGCCAAGCGTATTCTTGGTTGCAGTCTTTATAAAAACTTTGCCAACACAATTCCATGTGAATTTAATAATAAATAAAATGTTATTTAAAAGCAAATAATAAATTATGTAACAAATAATTGAATCATGTATTCAATTATTTGTTACATAATTTATTATTTGCTATTAAATAAAATGTTATTTATTATTAAATATTAAATATTAATAAATCCTTTAAAAACAAATATGAAATAAATATTAAATATGGTGTTATACTCACCCAATTGTTCAGCTCAGTTTTCTGTGGCGCTGGTCCGGTTCCCCTACATCTATTTGATTACAAACAGCAATGGCCATATCACTGTCCATGGTCTACTGTTGAGGACAGTGCAGTGGTCACATGCCATCTCCTGGCATGTCAATGTCACCTGCAAAGTGACGTGCAGATGTTTGGAAGGTCACTCCTGCAGCCAATCACTGTCCTCAGCATTAGACCTCTAAGGACAGTGATTGGCTGCAGAGGTCACATGCCTTTTTTTGAGGCACTCTTCCACTGCAGTTTGTAAATACACTGTGGCAGAAGGACCAGACCAGCACTGCAAAGAATGACACTGGAGAAAGGGATGAGTACAATATATTTAAAGAATGAACTTGAACAACTATTGCTTCCCCCAGTATAATTTTACTCTCCGAATCCCTAATGTCCATAATCTTCTCCTTGTATAGATTTTCTCTCTATATGGTGTGATATTGCTTACGTTCCTTTTTTTTAGCACTATTTAAAATAAATTTACAATAAATGAATTTACAATTAAAAAAATCCCCCATGAGAGTGCTGCTTCTCAGAGCCCCCCTATGGTTTATGCCTAGTGTTAATTACCATCCAACTTAGTGTAGTTGCTGTTCTCATAGTGATGACTTTATGTACAGATTTGTATGTAGATCATGTGGTGGTGTTGATTTAGATACCATAATAAAGTAAAATATATTATGTGGTTAATATCAGTTGTTAGAGCCCCCGCTCCCCTTCTCCGTCATTGTTCAATACCATTTCACTTAGTGCCTTTTAATGCTATATATATATATATCATCAATTAGTTCAGATAATCTTATAGCTTGCAAATGGAGTATACATCACTTATGCAACAAGTGACACCCGCTGGCATCTTATGAGGCAGTGCCCGTGATAATTGGCAACTGACAGACTGTAGTTTGCTAATTACTGGACGACTGCTGATAACTTAACTCATTCATTAGGATAACCTTAACACGTGTAAGTTCCAGCTGTTAAACTGATACACTCTTCATCTGAATGTTGGTGAACATGTTATTTATACCTTTAACTTCTGCCTACATTTCAGAGTATTAAGAGAAGGCACACATTCTTATGTATATTGCATTATCATGTGCTATGATGTACAATAACCATCATTGCAAAATATTGTAATATTTAATGGACAGATTTAAAGGGGTTCTCTGGGCTCTCCTGTATTGATGACCTATCCACAGGATAGCATTCAAAGAAATGGTAATGGCAGCATCTCCAGACATTCTTTATTACATGTGCTTCAACGAATGTGTGCAAAAATGCTTGATAAAGGCTACCATGTAGCCGAAACGTTAACATTTTTGCACACATTCATTGAAGCATGTCTAATAAAAAATATCTGGAGATGCTGCTGTTACTGTTTCTTTGAACGCTAATCTGTGGACTACTGAGGATCTGCGGTCGTGGTTTGGCTGGTGCATTACGGTAAGGTTGAGAAGGCCCGTGTGTGCTGCTCTATATTGTCTTTTTCACTATCCTCAGGATAGGTCATCAATATCAGATCAGTTGGGGTCAGATACCGGGCAGCCTTGCCGATCAGCTGTATGAGGAGATGGCGTACGTGCCATCTCCCATCTCTCTTCCTGCTTACTGCTGCTCAGAGGCAATTTTTTATGATTGAATTTTACTCATTTTTGGCTAAAAATATTTTTTTTTAAATTGACCTTCATTAAATAATATTGAGCTGTTCTGTCACAAAGGGTTAACTGTTTTTCTAGCTGTGTGACTGTTCATCTAAAGTCCCTTATCTCTAAATTACTAAGTGGTCATAAACACTTATTTAAGCCACATTGTTATCAGTAAGATAAGAAATGAGCTATAATGAGTGTTTAGAAGGTCAGAGAGCAGAGATATTAAGCCTGTTAGCTCCAGGTCTGATGGAAAAAACTGAAAATCCAAAGGGTGCTACTAGAGCATGTCAGCTCTGAAGCAATAAAAAAATACAAAAAAAATAGCTCAAAATGAGTACAATGTAAAAATAAAAAAAATTGCCCCAAAGGTGTACATAGCCTTTAAAAATTTAAGTTATTTAGAATCAACTCTGGCAGTAAGGAACAAAAAATAGGAAGGGTAACATTTTTTTTGTATTCTTCACTCATTTCCTAAGTTCTATTAGTAATCTAAGCAAGTAGTCAGCACCTGTAACCATTCATCAAGCCCATCTCCTGCAAGGAATTCCTTTATGGTTTTCAGCTGATCAAATGTCTGCCATTATAGAGGCCAGTAATGTCATCTGTATGCATAGCTCATTCATAATCTCATTGCTCATGTTCTTCCTTACATCATGACAGACTCATCAATACCAAGCACATTAACCTTGTGCTGTCTATTAGGATCACATATCATTATTTTCTTTTAGCAATCATACTGAAATGTTCTTCATCAAATTCCTTGAGCCATGTGCAGATTATACTAAAGTTAAAGCACAGTCATTGCTGTAAGGATGCTATAAAATACTGGATATGCATCAAGTACATATGGTCACTTTGAAACATCATTTTATTATTTAATCAGCATAAACTTTGAAGTGATTTTGTATATATGTGATAGTGTTTACCTTAAATGGTTTGGACACTTTCTAGTTAGTGTAGACCAATGTGTTTGTGAAATGATTATATGGCACGTGCTAATGTAGCCTTTGTTGAGCTTCTGCCCCATTTTCTATATTTCATAAGGTATTGTAAAGATGTATTTTGTGCTGTCCACACTAAGGTCCTGCCCATGAGATGGCCGCTGATGGAGGGTCATGTGACCAGGCAAATCACGTCCATGTGATGTCCCCTACATTCAAATACACTGCTCCCGCCATCTGTACTTGTTCTCTTGTGAGTTTAGTGCAATGTGTTTGAATGGAGGAGACATTACATGGAGGATATTTGCCTGGTCACATGACCCTCCATCAGCGGCCATCTTATGGACACGACCTCTGTGTGGACAGCACAAAAGACTGTGTAAACAAGACAGAATACCTTAATTTTTTTGAAAATGGTGCAGAATTTCAACAAAGGTTTTAATAGTAACTGCCATATAACCATTTCACAAACACATTGGTCTACAATAACCAGAAAGTGGCCAACCCCTTTATCTTAAAGTCCAGAGCTGCATTAATAATTCTGAAGACTTCACAGCTGAAGTCTTCATGATACCTTTCTGACTTAAAGGGAAGATTTATCAATAGTGTTATAAAACACATTGTTCAATCAAATAATAAAAATGACACTGAAATATAAATTTGTTGTAGCTCGTTATATATTTGAAATATTTCCTTATGACTGGCATACTTAAATGAGCACTGTTATATCATCAAACTCTGCATAAATCACTAGTACAAGCATCCCCGCCTCTTGCGATGATCATTCACTCTGAATTCAATGTTAAAATCCATATTGCTAGAGGCAGGTTTGAAGATGAATTACCAGCTATACTGATATATCAGGTTACAGTTGAGGTCTATGGAGAGGAGGAAATGGAGGGGTTGATGTGAGCAAGAAAGGCACAGACAGAGATAATGCAGGTTTCAGAATTTTTTTACTGTCTCAGCTCGGTTCAGGATTTATAGCTACACTGTTCAGGATTGCTTTACAGTATCAACCAGGCTGTCCCTGCTTCTAGGTGTGTACTACAGAGCAGCACTCCACTTTCCTGGGTGCTGTGCATGGAAGACCGCATAGCAGCTAGTCTTCACTGATTCTGAGGCTGACTGCCATGGCCGTAGGTAGGGACATGCACACACACAGTGAGCCCTAACCTGAACCCAGCGCACTGACCCTGCCTACTTGCAGAACAATTCCTAGATGACAAGTACACAACTGGTCGACGTTCCCTATACTAGTAAGTGCAGGTACCTGTTCACTCACAGGACACACAAACAAACTCCAAAAGAAAGTCGAACCAGAAACAGTCAAACAAGGAGATCGATACCAACAGAATTACAAAGCGGAAGGAGGGAGCAATAACAAGCCAAGGGTCAATACCGGACAGGAAGAAGGTACAGAATCGCTAAGCAGAGAGAGAGGTCAAAGTATAGCTGAAGTCAAATCCAAAAGCAACAGTACAATACACACAGGTAGCAGAGCACAGCAAGGAAAACCTATAACTGGCAAAGGAGATTGCCAGTTGCAGCCTTAAATCGGGAGCTAATCACCTGAGCGCTGACATCACCTAAGGGAGCGTGGCCAAAGTGGGTGATTGAGAGGTGGCGTGGCATATACAGAGTCACAATGGGCGTGGCCTAAACAACATGATATGGGTGTGGCCTAAACACTGAGTCACCAAGGGGCATGGCATGACAGCAGGTCTGGGACCGTTCTGCGCTGGAGCTCGGACAGGCAAGTTGGTGACACTGACAATTAGAGATGGGGTCTGCAAGGGGAAAACTGGTTATAAATGCAAGATAAAAGTCATATAATAGAAATACTCATGTATACACACATAACTGTTTATTTAGAGAAATCAAGAGCTGGTGATTTTACACATTATACATATAATTTGCACTAAATCTTTGACTTTATTTAATTTGGAATATTGTACAACTTCTTTAAGCAGCAGCACTTCTAGGCATTTTTTTAAAACTATTTGGAACTGAGTAAAATTTGTTGCACATTATGCACACCACTGTTTTAATATCCACCGATATTTGGGAAATTTTGCTTTGAAAATCTCCCTTGAATTGTATAATGGGAATCCTAGTTATTAATCCAGTGGCAGATGTCTTGGAGGAAGACCCTATGATCAGAGAGAGGTTATCATTATCATTACCAGAATGCTTTGCTTATATTTTTGAATGAGAAAAGAAGACATTTAGGAACTATGATATAATTTCTCACATTTCTAACGTTTTTGATGTTTCTTATTAATTTCAATTGTAATTTAATATAATTTTATTTAAATTTGTATATATATATATATTCACTTTTTTTGGCATTATTGTCCTGACCACTTTCGTTACTCATTATTATTTTAATATTTCAGTGTCTATTACATTGGTTTAGTTATAAGTTCAGTTTTGTGAGAACAATTTCATCCTCCCCCGGCAAGCCTCATGGTGCACACTTTGGAGATCTAATCCTATATGGTATAGCAATATTATTTTACACCACTAAGAAAATAAGGAAATACCCTACTAAGTCTCTCTGCCATACCCCTATATGTAATACCATAAATTTAAGGTTTTCAGATTAAGTGAAGACAAAGTCCCCTTGGATTATTTATCTTAATTTATCTCACAGAATTTCTTAATGAAAACAAACAATAAACTATGCACATCAATCATTAATGTATTCTTATCACTAAAAATATTGGCAGGTGTTAAGAAATTGAATGAAATAAATAAAATAAAAATAATCCAGTGGGGCATTATCTTCACTTGTTCCAGATTTTCAATTTTTCCATTTTTTTGTGAAATAGCTAAAAAGTACAAATAACTTCTGATTCATGGCAATTCTGCACTTTTTACACAGCATGGAGCCAACAATGCAGTAGATTATCCAAACCCAGTGAACACTGGCGTTCCATAATTATTGGTAAGGAAATTAAATAGGATATCACTAGATATGTACTGAGAATTAATCGTGGTAGCTGTTGTAATTATATTTTCAGGAGGAATTAATTACGGTTTAGTTCATTCCATAGGATTGTTATCGCCTGTTTCCATTTCCATGTCACATTAGAAATTTTCCTCAGGAATTATGTTGTACCTTAGGGGTAGATGGGTAAACCCTTAGCTGTAATTACTTGTGTAATAATTTACTAGGTTGACGAAGACAGCTATAATAACAAAATGCACAGACTGCTATTTACAAAGAACTGCATATATATTATCAGTTCTTACTCATAGTTTACATCCCTTTATCCCTTTATTGTCCCTATTTTGTACATATATAAAAAATAAATATAAAATATAAAATGGATCTTCTATAAAGACCATGATTGATCAGTATGATAATACATACCATACAATGAATACCAGTGGTACCCAACAGTCTCTATTGTCTATCGATTTGAAACTAAGAACAGCACTGCTGTGAAATTTTGCCGATGGTGTCTGGAGATGACCAAATTTCCTAAAATTCACTTCTGAAGTTTGACTCTCTCTCTTTTTCTCAAGTCTTAAGACATTCTGATTCTGGCTAATCAAAATTTTTAGAATAATTTGGGTTAGATTTTAATTCTGAAGAATTGATTGACTTATCTCTAGAGCCATTGGTAACCATGTGAAACAGCCTTACCAACACAGCTCAATTTAATTTAGGGCCCTATTGGACACTTAGAAAAACTACAATTTGGGTCAGTTAAATTGCCTATGCTTTACCATTTTCCCATTTAGAATGTGAGAATTGATAACGCCCTTAGAGTTAGCCCTATGCCAAATGTTGTCTGTTACAGTGGTTCCACACTCACTTCTTGTAACATCCTTTAAAAACTAAATAATAATGTAAAGTATGCCATCAATTAAGTGGAGCAGCAGTTTAGTGCTCTAAATTTATGAAGCCAACTTAGATAAAGTTAGAGTAAATTGTGGCATCTTCATCTCCTAAAATCTTTTATACTGTGATTGTTTTTCTTGTTACTTCTCCTTTCTATGGTAATTTGATTAAGAAATAAAACTATTCAATCTAATACAAAAGTTCATTCATAATAAAGTAAATAAGAAATGCACGTTTAAAATTTTTCACATGCAGAATTTTTGAGATTTTAAGTGTTCTTAGTCATGAACTGTGTCACAGACTTGATATTGTACATATTCCCTTTATAATTCCCCATAAATAGATCGGGAAATGCTCATAACATAAGAATTCCCTGAAGTATTCTGAGGAAGTGAAACTGTATTTCTATTTGTATTTCTTAATCAACTTTAATATTCCCTTATCCATTGACGTTTTTGTTGTATGTCTTGTCTGCCGTCAGTAAGTGACAGGACGTGTATTTGCTGTAGTTTGATCTTGAATCTCAAGGTTTCTGCTGAGGCAGCGCTTCTTTAAGTTTTAGGTGGAGTTTGTATTACCAGCTTGTGAAGCAATTTTCATCTGCAGTCGTGACATTTGTGCTAAGTAAGCTATCTGGGAAAGTTTCTCTTCTGCTCATTTTTGGAGATCATGCATTCACATTTTTAAACAGAAGGTCATGTAAACCAGTAAAAATGCTAATCATTGCTTGTTGGAGCGGGCATTTACAGTGCAGACAGTTTTGCTGTAAACTGGGAGAGGAAATAACGGTTTGTAGAAAGGTCTGTGAACCTTAAAGGTCCACTAAACCTAAATAGCTTAGTCATAAAGGGAGAGTCATACGAGTGACTGTTTTTACACACTTTAAACAGCAACCTGCTCTGAAAAAGAGAAAAGGACCAATTCCTGTAGAGTCACATGGTGTAAAAAAAAAAAAAAAATGGAATCTGATTGGTTGCTATGGGCAACTAAGCCAGTTCTACTTTACACCAGATTAATAAATGACCCCATATATATATTTATTGAACCATATATAAAAATGCACAAGGAAAAAAAAAAGATATAATAAAAAAAAAGAAAAATTAATATATGCAGACAAAGGTGTACAAACAGCTGAGGCCTCTGAAATGGATAGGAAATATTAGCCAATTATTTTAGGAACAAAGATAAAATAAATAATGAAAGTTTATAGCATGAAGAATGACATATGTATCATTCATAGGTAAGTACACAAAAGCAACATGGTAAAAGAGATGAGTAACACGTCATACATTGAATCTGCCCATAAAAAATTAACCATTCCTTGCAAAACCCACATTGAGTGTGGTGGGTCTCTTGACTTGGCATTGCTGGCGAACGTTTTGGAATATAATACAGGATAAGCAGCACTACAGATTCCAACAACTGGATAGAGTATCTACCATTAATAGGATAGGTGGTGCTCGCGGGTAGAGATCCTGGCTGGGGGTTCCCGATATGTACCAAAAATATGTAGAAATCCACAGCGCTCTTCTGTTTAGGAAAAAAAAAATCCAGCCTTTTATTTAAATCAGCAGCATAGCAACAGCGACGTTTCGACCATCTCTGGTCTTTATCGCTGTCACTATGCTACTGATTTAAATAAAAGACTGGATTTTTTTCACAAACGGAAGAGTGCTGTGGATTTCTACATATTTTTGGCTTACGTTTGGACAGAATGTATCAGACTGGAAACTTGGGTATATTAATCGATATAGTATTTATATAGTATGTGCACTTTTGTTATCTTCCTACAGTGTACTTAATAATAAATGATACAGTATGTGTGTCATGCATCCTACTACTATATATAATGTACATCTTTATGCATTGGTCCTTACTCCTTTGTATTTAAAATTGGATTATATTCCTTATCCAGTGAACCTTCTTGCTTTCTCTCCATTGTCTGTATGTACAGATTTTAAATTCTTATGTGCATTTTTATATCTGGTTCATGTGAGCCACCTTTTGACTCCACAGAAGCAGGAAGTACTTTGATTCCAGCCCACCTGCTTGGTAATGTTAGCTCTAACCTCTACTGTCGCAGCAACTAGTACTGGAGTATCATACTCATGCCCCCTTTTTTTTTTTAAGTGACAAGCTTTTCTTTAATTGGTCATCCAAATAGCCATCATATTGGATGTAGATGCACAATCTTGACATAATACCAAAAAAATAATAAAAACATGTACATATGTAACCGAGCTGAACTTGACTCTGATAACACATGTCACAGTGTTATCTCGTGCCATCTTGTGACAAAAGCCATTGACATATATTTAAAGAGTTAGATAACCTTTTTGTGCCATTTTTTTACGCGTTAACCATCTTTAGTTTAGCTCGGCCACATCTGTACATAATCGGAATAATTCCAGACAACATGCAAAATATGGGTGATCTTTCAGTGACACATCACCAGTATGCAATGAGTTATACTAGCTAAGAGCCAAGCATGAGTGCTTCCGTGTCTTCAGTGGCCACTTTGCTTCGGATGGACATTTCAAAAGGCGACTAAATATGGAATATTCCTTTTCGTAGAACTTTATGTGCATTTGATGGCTTCTTTTCCAATCATATTGAACTGACCTAAATAAAAAAGTAATAAAAAACAACCTAAAGAAGCCGAGGGAAATAAAAATATGGAGCAGGCCTTGAATACACATTTCGAGCGTAGTATCTCTCGTCTGTGTACACACAGCAGATTTATTATTTATTAGACAATGATTAACTGCTGTAGCCTCCGCACAAACATGCTTTTTCGAGCTTCTATTAGACTGTCAGTGATTCCAGTTATTTTGATATATTCATTTTCAAGTAAATCATCGCTCGTGACTTTTGCCTGACCAAATCCAATTAAATCAGTTAATTCAGACCAAATTAAATCAGTTTCTGAAACCTTACATGCTGATTCACAGTGGAGGCCGTAATGTAACTGTAGTCAGGAAAATGGATTTCCTTACATGTATACTTTATTCACAGTGATTGTCGCTATCTGATTTAAAGCTAGGGTAACCTCAAAGGCACCGTCGCTGCCATCCATCTGGGTAGGGTGTGAGCTTTATCGGTAGGCCAAAATGCAGTTCCCCTTGTTTCCTTTTAGTCTTTCTCATAAATCACAGATCTTTGTATTGTCGGAGCGGCCGGCTCTGTGTGTCTACGTTTCTAGCTTTGTTCCCACATTTATTTGAAGTCAGTGTGAAAATAATCCATTTGGACTGTAATTCCAAGTAGATAGTGAAAGAAATGGACAGTAAGGCAGATCTAAAATGTGTGTCTACACAATGCTAATGCTAAATCTACAGAAAGAAAAGAAAAAAAAAAGGAATAGGTTAAAAGAAATGGATACCGATTGCTGTCAAGGTGGTGTAGCCAGTTACCACATACCCTATTAGAGAATGTTTAGTTAAAGTGGTTGTCCAGGTAAAGATAATGATGACATCATCAGGATATGTCATCATTATCACATTGGCAGGAATCTGAGTCCTGGCATCCCTGCCGATCAGTTCTTTCAGGGAGGTGCTGCTCTCACCGGAGCTCTGGTGAGCGATGCAGGCTCTCGGCAGCTGTGCATCATATAGTGGCAGTGCTTGGTATTGCACCTCAGCCCCATTGACTTGGCAACTAGGCCATGTGACCGATGCACAGTGATAGGCTGGGGTCCCGGGAGTCGAGCAGCTGCCTATCTAATATATCTGTAATTTCCAGATAACCCCTTTAATAAAGGAATGCCAAAATTCAGAACCCTTGTCTATTAGCGAGAACAGAGAGCAGCTCCAACAAGAGTCTGCTGCTATGCAAGACCCAGCCTGTTAGTACCCACTGAATTCAATGGAAACTGTGTAATGTCCCGGTGTTAGTGCTGCAGGAGAATCAGTATTCAGTGTCTGCTGACAGATTGAAGATGAGAAGTTTCTTCTGTTATTTATGATTAAAATTCAATAATGTACTGTAGATTATGAAATAATCTATAGAACAGCTGATACTGTGTACCTAAATACAACACCATATACGATAATCTTATAATGCACAGCAGGATTATTTTAGCAAATCAAGAGTGTAGGCTTATTAGTAGTTGTACATATAGGGGCACATTTATTAAGACCGGGAGTGAGCAGGGCAAAGTCACAGATAGCGGCACAACTAGCTGCCCCTGAAATACGCCTAATTTCAGCATAGTAAATGATCCCCATAGTTCTTTTTAATGCATTCTTTATATCAGAACATGGAACATTCCTTTAATAAGTTTTCAGCTTTTGGAAATTGTAGCTCCCACCAACAGAATGCAGCCTGCTCTCTACTGCAGCCTGTAATCTGCCTATAGTGCAATAGAAACAGGCCAGATGTGGGCTTTAGAAAGGGAACACCATTCCAATACTGTGCCCATTTACAGGATGCTGAAGGAAGATATCTATTGGTGAAGGGCTCCATAGCCAATTAAATGTACACGTTTATTAATATCTATGCACCTAACACCAACCAAATTGTATGATTTGATGCCCTCTTTTCAATTGTCAAAACCTTTAAAGAAGGAGTAGTCTTTATGGGAGGTGATTTCAATATCACTCTGAAGCCTCTTGTAGACTCCTCATCTCAAAAGTCCGCCCTATCGCATAGAGCCCTTGGCTCTATATGTAAAAAAATCCACAATACACATTAGGTGGATAGTTGGAGAACCTTAAATCCCTCTGAAAGGGATTATACCTTTTTTTCAAATGTACACGGGTCATACCAAAGATTAGACTACATATTAATCTCCAACTCTGCTCTGGAGCCCAAATCAACTCAATCCAACCTTTTAGACCATTCTCCTTTACTGGTATCCATAAAAACACCACATATGCCCCCCCAGATAAGTCTTGGCTGCAAATATGAGCTGAAGGTTTTTCAGGTTCGCCTGCCATTAAAATGAATGGGACCCGCCGCAAACTTGCGGTTCGCAAACATTTGATTGCGTTCGCGAACCGTCCCGGCAGATGTTCGTCCATCACTAATCTTGAGACCATGCAATCATAGAAGCATCCACTTAAATAAAATGCAACATAAATAGAAAGTAACCAGTAGTAACAATGTAACATAGGTATACGTAAAACCAAATGCGCACTTGCGCTACTGTATGTGAAGTTGGGTTAGATGTAAAGAATAATGATTCCTATATAGTGCTATATATATTTTTTAGAATATTTATATATTTTTTCCATCTGAAGTCATGATTCCTCCCTACTTAAGTTGGTTGAGGGCCAATGACTTATTGTCCCACAAGCAAGAAGCAGGGAGGAATCATGTGTTCAATAGTGCTATATATTCGTTTTTGACCCATGCCTGTATTGAGCACGCAATATTCACATATTATGCAATCATTACCTTGCCAATTTTCACATTAAAAAAAATATAGTAGAATATAACAAATATACGAATTTGCGAATATATGACAAATGTTCTACAAAATATTAGCAAAATATCACAAATTCAAATATGACCTCTGCCGCTCATCACTAATTGGGAGGAGTAGATTGTATGGGATAGATAGGAATGGAGAATAACTGCGTGTGTTAAGAGAGGGTAAAGGGGGTGCAAAAGGTCAGGTGGAAAATAAAGTTAGCAACCTGAGAAACATGTTTAAAGGTGCTTGGAAGTAAGTTCATCTCACTCTCCCATTGGTAATCTTCTGGGGGTTGCTCCCGAGGTTCCCCTCTTGTTCTTGTGAGGCTTTGGGGTGCGCTGTCTATCCCAAGGTTCAATTGGTGGAAGATCTGAAAGATTTGTCAAATCCTGGATGGGATCCTAGTTTTGTATATCCAATAGATCAATCTTTAGGTGATCATAGACTAGGTCCAGGTCCAGGAATGTGGTAATTGACATTTTGTGACCATCATACATAAAGGAGAGTCCAAAAGGGAATCACCACCTATATGGTGTGTTATGTGATCGAAGCCAATCTGTCAAGGGCTTTAGGGCTCTTCTTTTTTTTTAAAGTAGATTAAGCGAGGTCCTGGAAAACAGAGATGTCATGCCCATCCCAAATCACTGACTGTGTCTCTCGTGCTTTGGCCAGAACAGCTTCCTTTACAGATAAGCTCAGGAATTTGCATATTATGTCCCTTGGTGGGGCTTTGGATGCTGGTTTAGGCTTCAGGGCTCTATGTGCCTTCTCCAAAATCACTTCATGGGCTCTGAGTCTAGCCCCAGGAGGGATAGGCATATCTGGATTATTGTATTTGGGATATCTCCTGTGGCAACCGATTCTGGTATGCTCCGAAAGCGCAAATTGTTGTGTCCCCCACAATTTTCTTGGTCTTCTTTTGTTTGATGCTAAAGGATAGTGGTCTGGGAGTCCTCATGTGATTCTACCCTTCTCCCTATGTGCCGGATGTCTTGTTTTATAGCCGACAGCTCAGTGGCTCGAGTGCCGAGGCTAGGGAGGAAACCAGAGCTTCTTTCAGGTAAGTGCAGGAAATATGGAGGCTATCAATTCCTACATCTATTGCTGCTTTTTGATGTCCTGAGGTGTCACCAGCTTTAGATCCTCCAATCTTCACCATATTGGATCCACCAGGCAGTGTCACCAGGCTGAAAGTGTGAACTCATACACAGAGCAGCAGCTTCAAGCTACCATCCACTTCAGGCGCTAGCTCCGCCCTTCTGCACTTGCAATTTTTGGCCGGCATCTGTAACTGCTATTTGTGCAAGAGCAACCTAGCCTAGCATTAAGCACTGAGCTGCATGGAGATCCCACCGCCGGGTCCACATCAGGTTTTGGCAGCTTAAAAGTGAACGAGAACTGTAATAGTAACATGTCTCTTCTTCATCTGTCAGTGCAGATGACTCTATCACTTAGGAATCAGAAATCCAATTGATAGTTCTAATGAATATATATTTCAATTAAAATTATGCTTATCAAAACGAATACATGCTTTTCTGTATGGAAGCAGGAAATGGTGATAATGATTTGCAAATAATGTTAATTACAAACAATTAAAAGAGATAATAGAGTGAATCTAAGTATTCCTGTTGCCTCTATATGAATTTAACAGCATGAATCACTTTCTTCCATTGGTTTGTTGTTGGCTAGAAGTTGTATCGGTATCATTGGATGTCATGCATGTGTAGCAGAATTGAGTTCACCAAGCTAGTTAGAGGACCTAAGGCTCTGTTTACACATACATACATACTGAGCATTGCTCCTGATGTCTACACCAAAAGACTTCAAAGGCTATGTAGGCCTTCGGGGGCAATTTTTTTTAGGATTGCATTTTACTTATTTTGGGCAATTTTTTTTCACTATTGAGCCGTTCTGTCACAAAGTGTTAACTGTTTTTCTAGCTCTGTGAATCATACTTTTTCCTTTTCCTTTGTGCTGGTCATTTAATAACCCTTATCTTTAAATTACTTAAAGGCCATAAACACTTATTTAAGCCACATTCTTATCATGTTACCTTGTCTTTCTCAAAGTTTACAGGGACATGTAGAACATTGAATGGAGCCAACGCCAAAAACGAGTATGATTTTTTTCAACAGGTAAAGCATGCTGCCATCAACAGTTAAAAATGCCCCAAAACTGGACAACATCAAAGCAGTTATGAAATCCTATTTTCCTTTTTTCCCCACAACAACCTCATTATTGGTCTACTGATGCGACACCACAGATCAAGGCAGACAAGTAACAACTCCTTATATTTGGTTACAGGAGAACTCACAGTTTATTTCAAAGTAATTAAGTCTAACTTACTTTTGTGGAAGTTCTCCTAGGTTAACACAAAAGAATTTGCTGTCACATTTATTACAGAAATAATGCACACATAGAAATATGTATTACATTTGGTGCTGCTCTACAGGAACCATTAATATAAAGGTGTGAATAACCTCATCTTGGAGCACTTGTTTGCGGTTCACACGTAAAATAAACATGACATGGTAGTTAAGATTTTTTTTCTACTGAAAATGACATCTGCACTGAGAGACTGGTTTCTTGGAAATAGTTGCTTGTTTCATGGGGTCAGTGACGTCTATAGAAAACATTGTACATTTTGTGTACATTGCTCATTCTAAATATGCTCTTAAGTCGTTCTTTTTTACGTGGTGGATAGACCTGATGCAAAGTTTTCTCTTATATACCGTATTAACCATCAAACGTTTGGTTCTGTAAGGGGCAATTCACTAAGATCATTTGGACTTGCGCCAGAGCTGAATTTGTCATTCTATTCTCTTAGCGTATATTGTCGTGAGTGACTATAATGTGAAATTCTGAGTTGATGACTTTGGGACTGTTAGGCATGGTCTCCTTTTCAGGTAAAGCAACCCATGTGTCAATAGACATACCTGGCTTTGCATGTCAGATCCATTCAAGTAAATGCTTCAATACCACAAACATCCCATAGACCAGTGGTGGGCAAACTTTTTTGTCAACTGAGCCAAATATCGCCAAAACCACAATTGAAATTTCTTTTGAGAGCCACATTTTTAAAACCTAAAATATATAGGAAGGAAGCGCATGCTGAAGTGAATGGGTCCATGATGCGGGCTGCACACGGCCGTGTGCAGCCCGCATCATGGACCCATTCACTTCAATGGATCCAGGAACTGGGATATGACTGCTACAGAGTGCTTCCGTGGTGCTTCTGGCTGTGCCTCTGCACCGCCAAAAGTTGCGCATGCTGAAGTGAATGGGTCCATAATGCGGGCTGCGCACGGCCGTGTGCAGCCCGCATCATGGACCCATTCACTTCAATGGGTCCAGGATCCGGGATATGAGTGCTAAAGAGTGCTTCCGTGGTGCTTCTGGCTGTGCCTCCGCAATGCAAAAAAGTAGTGCATGTGCTGTTCAGCTTCTGTGGATGACGCACTGTTAAGCATCTGTGGATGACGCACTGTTATGGGGGATCTGTGGAGGACACTGTTATGGGGTGGATCTGTGGATGGCACTGTTATGGGGTGGATCTGTGGATGGCACTGTTATGGGGTGAATCTGTGGATGGCACTGTTATGGGGTGTATCTGTGGATGGCACTGTTATGGGGTGGATCTGTGGATGGCACTGTTATGGGGTGGATCTGTGGATGGCACTGTTATGGGGTGGATCTGTGGATGGCACGGTTATGGGGTGGATCTGTGGATGGCACTGTTATGGGGTGGATCTGTGGATGGCACTGTTATGGGGTGGATCTGTGGATGGCACTGTTATGGGGTGGATCTGTGGAGGACACTGTTATGGGGTGGATCTGTGGATGGCACTGTTATGGGGTGGATCTGTGGATGGCACTGTTATGGGGTGAATCTGTGGATGGCACTGTTATGGGGTGGATCTGTGGATGGCACTGTTATGGGGTGGATCTGTGGATGGCACTGTTATGGGGTGGATCTGTGGATGGCACTGTTATGGGGTGGATCTGTGGATGGCACTGTTATGGGGTGGATCTGTGGATGGCACTGTTATGGGGTGGATCTGTGGATGGCACTGTTATGGGGTGGATCTGTGGATGGCACTGTTATGGGGTGGATCTGTGGATGGCACTGTTATGGGGTGGATCTGTGGATGGCACTATTATGGGGTGGATCTGTGGATGGCACTGTTATGGGGTGGATCTGTGGATGGCACTGTTATGGGGTGGATCTGTGGATGGCACTGTTATGGGGTGGATCTGTGGATGGCACTGTTATGGGGTGGATCTGTGGATGGCACTGTTATGGGGTGGATCTGTGGATGGCACTGTTATGGGGTGGATCTGTGGATGGCACTGTTATGGGGTGGATCTGTGGATGGCACTGTTATGGCGTGGATCTGTGGATGGCACTGTTATGGGGTGGATCTGTGGATGGCACTGTTATGGGGTGGATCTGTGGATGGCACTGTTATGGCGTGGATCTGTGGATGGCACTGTTATGGGGTGGATCTGTGGATGGCACTGTTATGGGGTGGATCTGTGGATGGCACTGTTATGGGGTGGATCTGTGGATGGCACTGTTATAGGCAGGGGATGTGTGCTATGACACATAGGCCCATGAGGGGGGCCAGCATAAGACACACATATAGCATCTTATGCTGGTCCCCCTCATGGCCCTGTGTGTCCCCTCATGTGTCCTAAACTGCACACATAACTGGCTTTGTGTGTAAAGTTTTTTTACTACTGTCTGAACTCTGAAACAATCTCTCTCGTATTGATAAAATGGCCAGCCTCTGTACTCACTTTCACTATAAATGCACTGCAGAGAGCGGGCCGGTGTTCTGCCACTTTTCTATACCCGGACAAAAGTCTATACCCGGAAGTGATGTAGCTGCACCGGAAGCCGCTCGCTGCAGTGCATTCATAGTGACAGTGAGTACAGAGGCTGGCCATATTATCAATAGGAGAGAGCTTTTTCCAGAGTTCAGACAGTAGTAAAAAAACTTCACACACAAAGCCAGTTATGTGCCCCTTCATATATAATTTTCGGGGGCGCAAAATCGCATTTATTGATTATTCGAGATTCGATTATTCGCGATTTGATTATTGCGCACGAAAGAGCCGCATAGAAGTGTCTAAAGAGCCACTTGTGGCTCGCGAGCCGTACTTTGCCGACCACTGCCATAGACAAATGGGAAATGTGCTGGTGTCATAAAAAAGGAGCTCCTATCTTCTAATCTCAGACATGCCTATTACAGTGTCAGACTGAAGTTCCTTGGGCCCACCAAAGGAAATGATTGTCAAGTCTTTGTGTTTACAGGACCCTAAAGGCTCTGTTTTATTTAAGTTCAATTATTGTCTGAGCCCACCAGAGGATCATCTTGTACTCTGGTGGGCTACTCTGACTCTGTCTATTAAGATAATGTAATAGACTTACATTAAGATTTGTGGAAAACAACAGATGAGATATTATCCATAAATGTACCAGATTTCTCAATGTGGCTGGTGCTGGATGATAAATCTGATGATGTCCGGATTCCAATTTTTTTGTCTGGATTCAATTTTTTACCTGATCCTTGTCTTCTCCAGGTACAGTAGATAAGCTACAGCCAGTTCCTGGCATCAGCTTTCTCCTCTCTCCCTATTGATGACATATGTAGACTTGGCCAAAAAGAGTATGTGTGCGTTTGGGGGAGTTGGGAGAGTTATCTATTAAATATGTATGGTCGCTGTCTAGTATACGTTTATTCTACATTACTTTATGAAAGATTTGTGCCAATATTTAAGACCCTTTTTCAATAATTCCGTCCCACTTGTTGGGAAAGTTGAAAAAAAATTGTCAAAAACATAATAAATGTGGTAAAAAGCATACTTTTGATGCAATTAAGCCAGACATCTGGCATCCTTTGATTAGCAATTCTCCTATATGTGTTCATCATCTTAAAAAGGATAATTATGAGACATAAACAGAATGAGGGGGTTTTAGAGAGGAGAAGGAGGCCCACTGCAAAAATAAAATCAGAATACCTTCCTGTTAATGGCCAATGTAACCCAACTAGCCTGTCAACTGGTGACATGGCATCCTTTAAATGGCAAAATAATCCTGGGGAGTTATTTAGAGCAGGGGTGTGTCTATGTGTGTCTTTTATTTTCAGTTGGCTATTTATGTATTGGGTTAATCTAATAGATAATGGCCAGTAATAATGACCCTCCTTGCTTTCAAACTAGACTAGACCCCTATATTAGATCAGACCCAATTCTCTAAACCAAATTAGATCCCAGACCAGATAAATAATAATTATTCAAATACAAGAGCAGACTCATGTACTTATCCTCCTGGGCCCTTCCTCTGGTCCAAGTGTTGCCATGCTGGGTCTGTCCAGTATCAGAATGTAGTAAGTAGTGACATTAAGATCCACTCTGCTGTGGTACCCAGAGCAGAAGAGAGGCTTTGGAGCGAAGAGGATTAGTACATGAGTCCACTTGGATTTGACAAATTTTTCTTTAACTGATCTTTATCTGGTCAGGGATCTGAGTTAATTTCAGGGTCTGGTCTGGCATGTAAAACCCTTAAGAAGTGGCCAAAATTAGGCAGGAGTTAACAGCAGAAGTTCCTTAACAACTAAACTTTGTCAAGCGTTACTTAACAATCCAAGTGATTTTCTCACTTATTATTTAATTTTCACATGCAGGATTTTGTTCTCGAAAGAAATTGTTGCTTTACTTTCATGAATAATACTTGATATCCAAGTTTAGGAAGAAGCTGCCTGTGCATGAATTGTTAAAACACCTGTTCCAAGCAATAACTGTTGGATATAAGGACAGAATAAGTAATGATAATTTACATTTTAATTAGCCTTTCAGAAGAGCTGGAAGTTCAAACACTGAATTGCATTTCATTAAAGCCTGAGCTCTTGCAAGCGTTTATTCACATGACAATCATGCAGGTACATGTAAAACAACACCTTGAGAGTCACCTACACAGATGTTGTATCCACAGAATGGGGGGTGATAACGTAACATCAACAAAAAAACAAATAATGCAACACATACAGAACGAATCGCATTTGTCATGTACCATTTCACTGAAAACACAAGACTTTTTGTTTTGTGCCGCCGCTCAATGCATTTTAATTTTAAGCTTGTGCGACGTTACAATACAGCCAGTGTTGAACAACCTGTGCTTTTCTAGATGTTGCTGCTGAAATCCAGTTCTCAAAAGTCTCTGCCAATCTGTCTGGCAGGCCGTGCTGAGTGTTAAAGATTAATTTTATTGTGGCTGAAGGACCTTCCCATTTCTATGTGGGAGGTCAAGAAGCAGGGAAAGGCACAGGCTTATCCTTTGCAGCATTTCAACATTTTAAACAATGGCAGCTGGAAGCCGGTATAATCCTCCATAAGGGAAAAAGAAGATTTATTTGCAGAATAAAATATGGCTTCACAATTGAATTATGTATCCTTTTTAATTGGCAGTTTAAAAGTCTTAGTAAGTAAAAGTCTAATACTAGCTGTTAAATACTTAAAGGGGTTGTCTCATCTGAGACAATGGGGGCATATCGCTGGGACCACACCTATATCAAGAACGGAACCCTGAAAGTGGTGTAGGATGCAATGTGCATGCACAGCCCCCCTCCACAAATTTCTATGGGGCCGCCAAAAATAGCCAATCGCTGAATCGGCTATTTTCATCAGGCTTCTATGGGAAGAATGTTTGGTGGTGGCCGGACTGGAGTCCTCCAGCCACCACTTTGTGGACTCAGTTGTTAATATAGGTGTGTGTTTCAGCAGTGGGACCCGCACCTATCAGAGTATGCGGGTGTATCCTAGCAATATGCCATTGTCTCCGATGAGACAACCCTTTTAAGTATCAGTTCTTTCCTTTGTTATCAGTGATACTTGGAGTTGCCCAGTTTTGACAATCTTATTTTTGGTAGAATCATTCCCTAATGCTAACCTGATCACAGGGTGTCTTACTACTGGAAATATAAGGGTAGCCCCTGATCTGTTATGGATCCCAGAAACCAGTGTTTGCTTTGCCTTTGGCATCACCACAGACATAATAAAGCATTGAATTTCCATTGAAACCAGTGGTCAGTTTGTCTAGTGATTGAACATACAGTCATGTGAAAAAATTAGGACACCCTTTGAAAGCATGTGGTTTTTTGTAACATTTTTAATAAAAGGTTATTTCATCTCCGTTTCAACAATACAGAGAGATTAAAGTAATCCAACTAAACAAAGAAAACTGAAGAAAAGTCTTTTCAAGATCTTCTGTAAATGTCATTCTACAAAAATGCCTATTCTAACTGAGGAAAAAGATAGGACACCCTCACATGTATTCCCTCTTAAATTGGCTCAGATCTCACACAGGTATATCACACCAGGTGCACATAATTAGTAGATCGTTACTCTGCATGTTGAATGAGGCTTGCCCTATTTAAACCTCAGACATTTAGTTTGGTGTGCTCCTGACTGTTGAAGTGAGAGTGAGCACCATGGTGAGAGCAAAAGAGCTGTCAGAGGACTTCAGAAAAAAGATTGTAGCAGCCTATGAGTCTGGGAAGGGATTTAAAAAGATCTCAAAAGATTTTGAAATCAGCCATTCCACTGTCCGGAAGATAGTCTACAAGTGGAGGGCTTTCAAAACAACTGCCAACATGCCCAGGACTGGTCGCCCCAGCAAGTTCACCCCAAGAGCAGACCGCAAGATGCTAAAAGAGGTCTCCAAAAACCCTAAAGTGTCATCTCGAGAACTACAGCAGGCTCTGGCTACTGTTGATGTAGAAGTACATGCCTCTACAATCAGAAAGAGACTGTACAAGTTTAACTTGCATGGGAGGTGTGCAAGGAGGAAACCTTTGCTTTCCAAGAGAAACATCGAGGCCAGACTGACATTTGCCAGAGATAAAGTTGACAAAGACCAGGACTTCTGGAATAATGTTCTTTGGACAGATGAGTCCAAAATTGAATTATTTGGACACAACAGCAGAGGACATGTTTGGCGTAAACCAAACACAGCATTCCAAGAAAAGAACCTCATACCAACTGTGAAGCATGGAGGTGGAAGTGTCATGGTTTGGGGCTGCTTTGCTGCAGCAGGACCTGGTCAGCTCACCATCATAGAATCCACGATGAATTCTACTGTGTATCAGAAGGTGCTTGAAGAACATGTGAGACCATCAGTTAGAAAATTAAAGCTGAAGCGGAACTGGACCATGCAACATGACAATGACCCAAAACATACTAGTAAATCAACCAAAGATTGGCTGAAAAAGAAGAAATGGAGAGTCCTGGAATGGCCAAGTCAAAGTCCAGATTTGAATCCCATTGAGATGCTGTGGGGTGACTTGAAAAGGGCTGTACGTGCAAGAAACCCCTCAAACATCTCACAGCTGAAAAAGTTCTGCATTGAGGAGTGGGGTAAAATTTCCTCAGACCGATGTCGAAGACTGGTAGATGGCTACAAGAACCGTCTCACTGCAGTTATTTCAGCCAAAGGAGGTAACACTCGCTATTAGGGGCAAGGGTGTCCTATCTTTTTCCTCAGTTAGAATAGTCATTTTTGTAGAATGACATTTACAGAAGATCTTGAAAAGACTTTTCTTCAGTTTTCTTTGTTTAGTTGGATTACTTTAATCTCTCTGTATTGTTGAAACGGAGATGAAATAACCTTTTATTAAAAATGTTACAAAAAACCACATGCTTTCAAAGGGTGTCCTAATTTTTTCACATGACTGTATGATGCTCTTTTCTGCAGATTTCTTCTCAAAATTATAAAAATTCCCCTTTGAAAATACCTGATAACTACTTGGATCTGTTCACATCAACCTTGTTTACCTTATCAGGACTCTGAGTTGAAGCATTTGTCCTCCCAACTTTGCCCAGAACAGGGAGCCATCTCCAGTATCTCCTCATTGCTTCATGGGTGGAGCAACTGTTGACCAAAAGCTATCTATTCCAATTGCACATGCATACTTGGCTGTGAATGCATGTTTTTTGAATGGGAGGGGAAAGAAAGCCACTGCCAAACATCTTTTGGCCAAACATCTTTTGTGGGTGTCTTATCACCCTCTCCCCTTCCCCCAAAATCCAAAATTCTGGGCATGTAAAATCCAACATACCAGGTCTTTCTGTCCCATAACATTTGCTATCAGGCTATCAGTTGGCTCAACAAACATCAATATGTTTGACCATTAACCACCTCCCGACCGCTGTACGCGTATATGCGTCCGGGAGGTGGTTGCTTTACTCCTCCTGGACGCATATACGCGTCTTCTCGCGAGACGCGAGATTTCCTCACAGGAACGGAAGGTAAGCGAGTGGATCTCCAGCCTGCCAGCGGCGATCGCTCGCTGGCAGGCTGGAGATCCAAATTTTTTAACCCCTAACAGGTATATTAGACGCTGTTTTCATAAACAGCGTCTAATATACCTCCTACCTGGTCCTCTGGTGGTCCCTTTTGTTAGGATCGACCACCAGAGGACTCAGGTAGGTCAGTACAGTCCCACCAAACACCACACTACACTACACTACACCCCCCCCGTCACTTATTAACCCCTTATAAACCCCTGATCACCCATGATCACCCCATATAAACTCCCTGATCACCCCCCTGTCATTGATCACCGCCCTGTCATTGATCACCCCCCTGTCAGGCTCCGTTCAGACGTCCGTATGATTTTTACGGATCCACGGATACATGGATCGGATCCGCAAAAAGCATACGGACGTCTGAATGGAGCCTTACAGGGGGGTGATCAATGACAGGCGGGTGATCACCCATATACACTCCCTGATCACCCCCTATCATTGATCACCCCCCTGTCATTGATCACCCCCCTGTAAGGCTCCATTTAGACGTCCGCATGATTTTTACGGATCCGATCCATGTATCCATGGATCCGTAAAAATCATGCGGACGTCTGAATGGAGCCTTACAGGGGGGGTGATCAGTGACAGGGGGGTGATCACCCTGATTACCCTGATCACCCCCTGTCATTGATAACCCCCCTGTAAGGCTCCATTCAGACGTCCGCATGCGTTCTGTGGATCCGATCCATGTATCCATGGATCCGTAAAAAATCATGCGGATGTCTGAATGGAGCCTTACAGGGGGGGTGATCAGTGACAGGGGGGTGATCACCCTGATTACCCTGATCACCCCCTGTCATTGATAACCCCCCTGTAAGGCTCCATTCAGACGTCCGCATGCGCTTTGTGGATCCGATCCATGTATCCGTAAAAAATCATGCGGATGTCTGAATGAAGCCTTACAGGGGGGGTGATCAGTGACAGGGGGGTGATCACCCTGATCACCCCCTGTCATTGATAACCCCCCTGTAAGGCTCCATTCAGACGTCCGCATGCGTTCTGTGGATCCGATCCATGTATCCATGTATCCGTAAAAAATCATGCAGATGTCTGAATGGAGCCTTACAGGGGGGGTGATCAATGACAGGGGGGTGATCAGGGAGTCTATATGGGTGATCACCCCCCTGTCATTGATCACCCCCCCCCTGGTAAGGCTCCATTCAGACATTTTTTTTGGCACAAGTTAGCGGAAATTTTTTGTTTGTTTTTGTTTTTGTTTTTTCTTACAAAGTCTCATATTCCACTAACTTGTGTCAAAAAATAAAATCTCACATGGACGCACCATACCCCTCACGGAATCCAAATGCGTAAACATTTTTAGACATTTATATTCCAGACTTCTTCTCACGCTTTAGGGCCCCTAAAAAGCCAGGGCAGTACAAATACCCCACATGTGACCCCATTTCGGAAAGAAGACACCCCAAGGTATTCCGTGAGGGGCATATTGAGTCCATGAAAGATTGAAATTTTTGTCCTAAGTTAGCGGAAAGTGAGACTTTGTGAGAAAAAACAAACAAAAAAATCATATTCCACTAACTTGCGACAAAAAATAAAAAATTCTAGGAACTCGCCATGCCCCTCACGGAATACCTTGGGGTGTCTTCTTTCCAAAATGGGGTCACTTGTGGGGTAGTTATACTGCCCTGGCAATTTAGGGGCCCAAATGTGTGAGAAGAACTTTGCAATCAAAATGTGTAAAAAATGCCCTGCAAAATCCGAAAGGTGCACTTTGGAATATGTGCCCCTTTGCCCACCTTGGCAGCAAAAAAGTGTGACACATCTGGTATCGCCGTACTCAGGAGAAGTTGGGCAATGTGTTTTGCGGTGTCATTTTACATATACCCATGCTGGGTGAGAAAAATATCTTGGTCAAATGCCAACTTTGTATAAAAAAATGGGAAAAGTTGTCTTTTGCCAAGATATTTCTCTCACCCAGCATGGGTATATGTAAAATGACACCCCAAATCACATTCCCCAACTTCTCCTGAGTACGGCGATACCAGATGTGTGACACTTTTTTGATGCCAAGGTGGGCACAGGGGCACATATTCCAAAGTGCACCTTTCGGATTTCACCGGTCATTTTTTACAGATTTTGATTGCAAAGTACTTCTCACACATATGGGCCCCTAAATTGCCAGGGCAGTATAACTACGCCACAAGTGACCCCATTTTGGAAAGAAGACACCCCAAGGTATTCCGTGAGGGGCATGGCGAGTTCCTAGAATTTTTTTTTTTTTGTCGCAAGTTAGTGGAATATGAGACTTTGTAAGGAAAAAAGAGGAAAAAAAAAATCATCATTTTCCGCTAACTTGTGACAAAAAATAAAAAATTCTAGGAACTCGCCATGCCCCTCACGGAATACCTTGGGGTGTCTTCTTTCCAAAATGGGGTCACTTGTGGCGTAGTTATACTGCCCTGGCAATTTAGGGGCCCAAATGTGTGAGAAGAACTTTGCAATCAAAATGTGTAAAAAATGACCGGTGAAATCCAAAAGGTGCACTTTGGAATATGCGCCCCTTTGCCCACCTTGGCTGCAAAAAAGTGTGACACATGTGGTATCGCCGTACTCAGGATAAGTTGGGGAATGTGTTTTGGGGTGTCATTTTACATATACCCATGCTGGATGAGAGAAATATCTTGGCAAAAGACAACTTTTCCCATTTTTTTATACAAAGTTGGCATTTGACCAAGATATTTTTCTCACCCAGCATGGGTATATGTAAAATGACACCCCAAAACACATTCCCCAACTTCTCCTGAGTATGGCGATACCAGATGTGTCACACTTTTTTGCTGCCAAGGTGGGCAAAGGGGCGCATATTCCAAAGTGCACCTTTTGGATTTCACCGGTCATTTTTTACACATTTTGATTGCAAAGTTCTTCTCACACATTTGGGCCCCTAAATTGCCAGGGCAGTATAACTACCCTACAAGTGACCCCATTTTGGAAAGAAGACACCCCAAGGTATTCTGTGAGGGGCATGGTGAGTTCCTAGAATTTTTTATTTTTGTCGCAAGTTAGTGGAATATGAGACTTTGTAAGAAAAAATAAAAAAAATAAAATCATCATCATTTTCCGCTAACTTGTGACAAAAAATAAAAAGTTCTATGAACTCACTATGCCCATCAGCGAATACCTTAGGGTGTCTACTTTCCGAAATGGGGTCATTTGTGGGGTTTTTCTACTGTTTGGGCATTGTAGAACCTCAGGAAACATGACAGGTGCTCAGAAAGTCAGAGCTGTTTCAAAAAGCGGAAATTCACATTTTTGTACCATAGTTTGTAAATGCTATAACTTTTACCCAAACAATTTTTTTTTTTGCCCAAACTTTTTTTTTTATCAAAGACATGTAGAACAATAAATTTGGCGAAAAATTTATATATGGATGTCGTTTTTTTTGCAAAATTTTACAGCTGAAAGTGAAAAATGTCATTTTTTTGCAAAAAAATCGTTACATTTTGATTAATAACAAAAAAAGTAAAAATGCCAGCAGCAATGAAATACCACCAAATGAAAGCTCCATTAGTGAGAAGAAAAGGAGGTAAAATTCATTTGGGTGGTAAGTTGCATGACCGAGCGATAAACGGTGAAAGTAGTGTAGTGCCGAAGTGTAAAAAGTGCTCTGGTCATGAAGGGGGTTTCACCTAGCGGGGCTGAAGTGGTTAAACAACTAATGAGTATGGTCAGCTTTAGGACTATTAGATACCTCAGAACATTTCAATTTATACGTTTAAAACCCCACCACTGGTCGATCCAGAACAGTCCCCAAAATGACCCAGAAGTAGGGATGAGCGAACTCGAACTGTATAGTTCGGGTTCGTACCGAATTTTGGGGTGTCCGTGACACGGACCCGAACCCGGACATTTTCGTAAAAGTCCGGGTTCGGGTTCGGTGTTCGTCGCTTTCTTCGCGCTTTTGTGACGCTTTCTTGGCGCTTTTTGAAAGGCTGCAAAGCAGCCAATCAACAAGCGTCATACTACTTGCCCCAAGAGGCCATCACAGCCATGCCTACTATTGGCATGGCTGTGATTGGCCAGAGCACCATGTGACCCAGCCTCTATTTAAGCTGGAGTCACATAGCGCCGCCCGTCACTCTGCTCTGATTAGCGTAGGGAGAGGTTGCGGCTGCGACAGTAGGGCGAGATTAGGCAGATTAACTCCTCCAAAGGACTTGATTAACTGATCGATCTGCAGCTGTGGATCATTGAGCTGCTGATCCTCAATTGCTCACTGTTTTTAGGCTGCACAGACCGTTTGTCAGTCTCATTTTTCTGGGGTGATCGGCGGCCATTTTGTGTCTTGTGGTGCGCCAGCACAAGCTGCGACCAAGTGCATTTAACCCTCAATGGTGTGGTTGTTTTTTGGCTAAAGCCTACATCAGGGTGAAGCTGTGACACCAAGTGCATTTAACCAGCAATAGTCTGTTCATTTTTTGGCCATATACAAAATCAGGGGCAAGCTGCGCCTGTCACCAAGTGCATTTAACCCTCAATGGTGTGGTTGTTTTTTGGCTAAAGCCTACATCAGGGTGAAGCTGTCACACCAAGTGCATTTAACCAGCAATAGTCTGTTCATTTTTTGGCCATATACAAAATCAGGGGCAAGCTGCGCCTGTCACCAAGTGCATTTAACCCTCAATGGTGTGGTTGTTTTTTGGCTAAAGCCTACATCAGGGTGAAGCTGTCACACCAAGTGCATTTAACCAGCAATAGTCTGTTCATTTTTTGGCCATATACAAAATCAGGGGCAAGCTGCGCCTGTCACCAAGTGCATTTAACCCTCAATGGTGTGGTTGTTTTTTGGCTAAAGCCTACATCAGGGTGAAGCTGTCACACCAAGTGCATTTAACCAGCAATAGTCTGTTCATTTTTTGGCCATATCCCAGTCTAATTCTGTCACTAAATCCATACCGGTCACCCAGCGCCTAAATACTAGGCCTCAAATTTATATCCAGCTAAATCTGTCCCTAGTGCTGTAGCTGGGCGAGTTATTTAGTGTCCGTTCAAGCACATTTCTTGTTCTGGGTTGAAATACAATTCCCAATTTAGCAATTTCATAATTTAGTGGTTCCTGCTATATCAGAGCTCTTTGAAATCTATCCCAAAAAGGGTATATAATATTGAAGGTGCACATAGGGTCATTCAGAGTAACTTCACACACACCCGCTACTGTGTATTTCCAAGTCTAATTCTGTCACTAAATCCATACCGGTGACCCAGCGCCTAAATACTAGGCCTCAAATTTAATTCCCTCTAAATCTCTCGTTACCCACCGCTGTACTGTTGTTGCTGGGCAAGATATTTAGTGTCCGTCAAAGCACATTTTTTGTTCTGGGTTGAAGTACAATTCCCAATTTAGCAATTTCATAATTTAGTGGTTTCTGCTATATCAGAGCTATTTGAAATCTATCCCAAAAAGGGTATATAATATTGAAGGTGCACATAGGGTCATTCAGAATAACTTCACACACACCCGCTACTGTGTATTTCCAAGTCTAATTCTGTCACTAAACCCATACCTGTCACCCAGCGCCTAAATACTAGGCCTCAAATTTAAATCCCTCTAAATCTCTCGTTACCGTTGTCCTGTTGTAGCTGGGAAAGTTATTTAGTGCCCGTCAAAGCACATTTTTTGTTCTGGGTTGAAGTACAATTCCCAATTTAGCAATTTCATAATTTAGTGGTTCCTGCTATATCAGAGCTATTTGAAATCTATCCCAAAAAGGGTATATAATATTGAAGGTGCACATAGGGTCATTCAGAATAACTTCACACACACCCGCTACTGTGTATTTCCAAGTCTAATTCTGTCACTAAATCCATACCGGTGACCCAGCGCCTAAATACTAGGCCTCAAATTTAATTCCCTCTAAATCTCTCGTTACCCACCGGTGTACTGTTGTTGCTGGGCAAGATATTTAGTGTCCGTCAAAGCACATTTTTTGTTCTGGGTTGAAGTACAATTCCCAATTTAGCAATTTCATAATTTAGTGGTTTCTGCTATATCAGAGCTATTTGAAATCTATCCCAAAAAGGGTATATAATATTGAAGGTGCACATAGGGTCATTCAGAATAACTTCACACACACCCGCTACTGTGTATTTCCAAGTCTAATTCTGTCACTAAACCCATACCTGTCACCCAGCGCCTAAATACTAGGCCTCAAATTTAAATCCCTCTAAATCTCTCGTTACCGTTGTCCTGTTGTAGCTGGGAAAGTTATTTAGTGCCCGTCAAAGCACATTTTTTGTTCTGGGTTGAAGTACAATTCCCAATTTAGCAATTTCATAATTTAGTGGTTCCTGCTATATCAGAGCTATTTGAAATCTATCCCAAAAAGGGTATATAATATTGAAGGTGCACATAGGGTCATTCAGAATAACTTCACACACACCCGCTACTGTGTATTTCCAAGTCTAATTCTGTCACTAAATCCATACCGGTGACCCAGCGCCTAAATACTAGGCCTCAAATTTAATTCCCTCTAAATCTCTCGTTACCCACCGCTGTACTGTTGTTGCTGGGCAAGATATTTAGTGTCCGTCAAAGCACATTTTTTGTTCTGGGTTGAAGTACAATTCCCAATTTAGCAATTTCATAATTTAGTGGTTTCTGCTATATCAGAGCTATTTGAAATCTATCCCTAAAAGGGTATATAATATTGAAGGTGCACATAGGGTCATTCAGAATAACTTCACACACACCCGCTACTGTGTATTTCCAAGTCTAATTCTGTCACTAAACCCATACCTGTCACCCAGCGCCTAAATACTAGGCCTCAAATTTATATCCAGCTAAATCTGTCCCTAGTGCTGTAGCTGGGCGAGTTATTTAGTGTCCGTTCAAGCACATTTCTTGTTCTGGGTTGAAATACAATTCCCAATTTAGCAATTTCATAATTTAGTGGTTCCTGCTATATCAGAGCTCTTTGAAATCTATCCCAAAAAGGGTATATAATATTGAAGGTGCACATAGGGTCATTCAGAGTAACTTCACACACACCCGCTACTGTGTATTTCCAAGTCTAATTCTGTCACTAAATCCATACCGGTGACCCAGCGCCTAAATACTAGGCCTCAAATTTAATTCCCTCTAAATCTCTCGTTACCCACCGCTGTACTGTTGTTGCTGGGCAAGATATTTAGTGTCCGTCAAAGCACATTTTTTGTTCTGGGTTGAAGTACAATTCCCAATTTAGCAATTTCATAATTTAGTGGTTTCTGCTATATCAGAGCTATTTGAAATCTATCCCAAAAAGGGTATATAATATTGAAGGTGCACATAGGGTCATTCAGAATAACTTCACACACACCCGCTACTGTGTATTTCCAAGTCTAATTCTGTCACTAAACCCATACCTGTCACCCAGCGCCTAAATACTAGGCCTCAAATTTAAATCCCTCTAAATCTCTCGTTACCGTTGTCCTGTTGTAGCTGGGAAAGTTATTTAGTGCCCGTCAAAGCACATTTTTTGTTCTGGGTTGAAGTACAATTCCCAATTTAGCAATTTCATAATTTAGTGGTTCCTGCTATATCAGAGCTATTTGAAATCTATCCCAAAAAGGGTATATAATATTGAAGGTGCACATAGGGTCATTCAGAATAACTTCACACACACCCGCTACTGTGTATTTCCAAGTCTAATTCTGTCACTAAATCCATACCGGTGACCCAGCGCCTAAATACTAGGCCTCAAATTTAATTCCCTCTAAATCTCTCGTTACCCACCGGTGTACTGTTGTTGCTGGGCAAGATATTTAGTGTCCGTCAAAGCACATTTTTTGTTCTGGGTTGAAGTACAATTCCCAATTTAGCAATTTCATAATTTAGTGGTTTCTGCTATATCAGAGCTATTTGAAATCTATCCCTAAAAGGGTATATAATATTGAAGGTGCACATAGGGTCATTCAGAATAACTTCACACACACCCGCTACTGTGTATTTCCAAGTCTAATTCTGTCACTAAACCCATACCTGTCACCCAGCGCCTAAATACTAGGCCTCAAATTTAAATCCCTCTAAATCTCTCGTTACCGTTGTCCTGTTGTAGCTGGGAAAGTTATTTAGTGCCCGTCAAAGCACATTTTTTGTTCTGGGTTGAAGTACAATTCCCAATTTAGCAATTTCATAATTTAGTGGTTCCTGCTATATCAGAGCTATTTGAAATCTATCCCAAAAAGGGTATATAATATTGAAGGTGCACATAGGGTCATTCAGAATAACTTCACACACACGCTTCTGTGCATTTCCATGTCTAATTCTGTCACTAAATCCATACCGGTGACCCAGCGCCTAAATACTAGGCCTCAAATTTAATTCCCTCTAAATCTCTCGTTACCCACCGCTGTACTGTTGTTGCTGGGCAAGATATTTAGTGTCCGTCAAAGCACATTTTTTGTTCTGGGTTGAAGTACAATTCCCAATTTAGCAATTTCATAATTTAGTGGTTTCTGCTATATCAGAGCTATTTGAAATCTATCCCTAAAAGGGTATATAATATTGAAGGTGCACATAGGGTCATTCAGAATAACTTCACACACACCCGCTACTGTGTATTTCCAAGTCTAATTCTGTCACTAAATCCATACCGGTGACCCAGCGCCTAAATACTAGGCCTCAAATTTAATTCCCTCTAAATCTCTCGTTACCCACCGTTGTACTGTTGTTGCTGGGCAAGATATTTAGTGTCCGTCAAAGCACATTTTTTGTTCTGGGTTGAAGTACAATTCCCAATTTAGCAATTTCATAATTTAGTGGTTTCTGCTATATCAGAGCTATTTGAAATCTATCCCTAAAAGGGTATATAATATTCAAGGTGCACATTGGGTCATTCAGAATAACTTCACACACACACGCTTCTGTGCATTTCCAAGTCTAATTCTGTCACTAAATCCATACCGGTCACCCAGCGCCTAAATACTAGGCCTCAAATTTATATCCCGCTGAATTTGAATACAATACATTGGGCCAAATAATATATTTGTTGTTGTGGTGAACCATAACAATGAGAAAAACATCTAGTAAGGGACGCGGACGTGGACATGGTCGTGGTGGTGTTAGTGGACCCTCTGGTGCTGGGAGAGGACGTGGCCGTTCTGCCACATCCACACGTCCTAGTGTACCAACTACTTCAGGTCCCAGTAGCCGCCAGAATTTACAGCGATATATGGTGGGGCCCAATGCCGTTCTAAGGATGGTAAGGCCTGAGCAGGTACAGGCATTAGTCAATTGGGTGGCCGACAGTGGATCCAGCACGTTCACATTATCTCCCACCCAGTCTTCTGCAGAAAGCGCACAGATGGCGCCTGAAAACCAACCCCATCAGTCTGTCACATCACCCCCATGCATACCAGGGAAACTGTCTCAGCCTCAAGTTATGCAGCAGTCTCTTATGCTGTTTGAAGACTCCGCTGGCAGGGTTTCCCAAGGGCATCCACCTAGCCCTTCCCCAGCGGTGAAAGACATAGAATGCACTGACGCACAACCACTTATGTTTCCTGATGATGAGGACATGGGAATACCACCTCAGCATGTCTCTGATGATGACGAAACACAGGTGCCAACTGCTGCGTCTTTCTGCAGTGTGCAGACTGAACAGGAGGTCAGGGATCAAGACTGGGTGGAAGACGATGCAGGGGACGATGAGGTCCTAGACCCCACATGGAATGAAGGTCGTGCCACTGACTTTCACAGTTCGGAGGAAGAGGCAGTGGTGAGACCGAGCCAACAGCGTAGCAAAAGAGGGAGCAGTGGGCAAAAGCAGAACACCCGCCGCCAAGAGACTCCGCCTGCTACTGACCGCCGCCATCTGGGACCGAGCACCCCAAAGGCAGCTTCAAGGAGTTCCCTGGCATGGCACTTCTTCAAACAATGTGCTGACGACAAGACCCGAGTGGTTTGCACGCTGTGCCATCAGAGCCTGAAGCGAGGCATTAACGTTCTGAACCTGAGCACAACCTGCATGACCAGGCACCTGCATGCAAAGCATGAACTGCAGTGGAGTAAACACCTTAAAACCAAGGAAGTCACTCAGGCTCCCCCTGCTACCTCTTCTGCTGCTGCCGCCTCGGCCTATTCTGCTGCTGCCGCCTCGGCCTCTTCCTCCGCCTCTGGAGGAACGTTGGCACCTGCCGCCCAGCAAACAGGGGATGTACCACCAACACCACCACCACCACCTCCGTCACCAAGCGTCTCAACCATGTCACACGCCAGCGTTCAGCTCTCCATCTCACAAACATTTGATAGAAAGCGTAAATTCCCACCTAGCCACCCTCGATCCCTGGCCCTGAATGCCAGCATTTCTAAACTACTGGCCTATGAAATGCTGTCATTTAGGCTGGTGGACACAGACAGCTTCAAACAGCTCATGTCGCTTGCTGTCCCACAGTATGTTGTTCCCAGCCGGCACTACTTCTCCAAGAGAGCCGTGCCTTCCCTGCACAACCAAGTATCCGATAAAATCAAGTGTGCACTGCGCAACGCCATCTGTAGCAAGGTCCACCTAACCACAGATACGTGGACCAGTAAGCACGGCCAGGGACGCTATATCTCCCTAACTGCACACTGGGTAAATGTAGTGGCAGCTGGGCCCCAGGCGGAGAGCTGTTTGGCGCACGTCCTTCCGCCGCCAAGGATCGCAGGGCAACATTCTTTGCCTCCTGTTGCCACCTCCTCCTTCTCGGCTTCCTCCTCCTCTTCTTCCACCTGCTCATCCAGTCAGCCACACACCTTCACCACCAACTTCAGCACAGCCCGGGGTAAACGTCAGCAGGCCATTCTGAAACTCATATGTTTGGGGGACAGGCCCCACACCGCACAGGAGTTGTGGCGGGGTATAGAACAACAGACCGACGAGTGGTTGCTGCCGGTGAGCCTCAAGCCCGGCCTGGTGGTGTGTGATAATGGGCGAAATCTCGTTGCAGCTCTGGGACTAGCCAATTTGACGCACATCCCTTGCTTGGCGCATGTGCTGAATTTGGTGGTGCAGAAGTTCATTCACAACTACCCCGACATGTCAGAGCTGCTGCATAAAGTGCGGGCCGTCTGTTCGCGCTTCCGGCGTTCACATCCTGCTGCTGCTCGCCTGTCTGCGCTACAGCGTAACTTCGGCCTTCCCGCTCACCGCCTCATATGCGACGTGCCCACCAGGTGGAACTCCACCTTGCACATGCTGGACAGACTGTGCGAGCAGCAGCAGGCCATAGTGGAGTTTCAGCTGCAGCACGCACGGGTCAGTCGCACTACAGAACAGCACCACTTCACCACCAATGACTGGGCCTCCATGCGAGACCTGTGTGCCCTGTTGCGCTGTTTCGAGTACTCCACCAACATGGCCAGTGGCGATGACACCGTTATCAGCGTTACAATACCACTTCTATGTCTCCTTGAGAAAACACTTAGGGCGATGATGGAACAGGAGGTGGCCCAGGAGGAGGAGGAGGAGGATGAGGAAGAGGGGTCATTTTTAGCACTTTCAGGCCAGTCTCTTCGAAGTGACTCAGAGGGAGGTTTTTTGCAACAGCAGAGGCCAGGTACAAATGTGGCCAGCCAGGGCCCACTACTGGAGGACGAGGAGGACGAGGATGAGGAGGAGGTGGAGGAGGATGAGGATGAAGCATGGTCACAGCGGGGTGGCACCCAACGCAGCTCGGGTCCATCACTGGTGCGTGGCTGGGGGGAAAGGCAGGACGATGACGATACGCCTCCCACAGAGGACAGCTTGTCCTTACCCCTGGGCAGCCTGGCACACATGAGCGACTACATGCTGCAGTGCCTGCGCAACGACAGCAGAGTTGCCCACATTTTAACCTGTGCGGACTACTGGGTTGCCACCCTGCTGGATCCACGCTACAAAGACAATGTGCCCACCTTACTTCCTGCACTGGAGCGTGATAGGAAGATGCGCGAGTACAAGCGCACGTTGGTAGACGCGCTACTGAGAGCATTCCCAAATGTCACAGGGGAACAAGTGGAAGCCCAAGGCCAAGGCAGAGGAGGAGCAAGAGGTCGCCAAGGCAGCTGTGTCACGGCCAGCTCCTCTGAGGGCAGGGTTAGCATGGCAGAGATGTGGAAAACTTTTGTCAACACGCCACAGCTAACTGCACCACCACCTGATACGCAACGTGTTAGCAGGAGGCAACATTTTACTAACATGGTGGAACAGTACGTGTGCACACCCCTCCACGTACTGACTGATGGTTCGGCCCCATTCAACTTCTGGGTCTCTAAATTGTCCACGTGGCCAGAGCTAGCCTTTTATGCCTTGGAGGTGCTGGCCTGCCCGGCAGCCAGCGTTTTGTCTGAACGTGTATTCAGCACGGCAGGGGGCGTCATTACAGACAAACGCAGCCGCCTGTCTACAGCCAATGTGGACAAGCTGACGTTCATAAAAATGAACCAGGCATGGATCCCACAGGACCTGTCCGTCCCTTGTCCAGATTAGACATTAACTACCTCCCCATAACCATATATTATTGGACTCCAGGGCACTTCCTCATTCAATCCTATTTTTATTTTCATTTTACCATTATATTGCGATGCTACCCAAAGTTGAATGAACCTCTCCTCTGCCTGTGTGCTAGGCCTAAATATATGCCAATGGACTGTTGCAGTGGTGGCTGACATGAAGCCTGATTCTCTGCTATGACATGCAGACTAATTCTCTGCTGACATGAAGCCAGATTGTCTGTTACGGGACCTCTCTCCTCTGCCTGGGTGCTGGGCCTAAATTTATGACAATGGACTGTTGCAGTGGTGGCTGACGTGAAGCCTGATTCTCTGCTATGACATGCAGACTGATTCTCTGCTGTCATGAAGCCAGATTGTCTGTTACGGGACCTTTCTCCTCTACCTGGGTTCTGGGCCTAAATTTATGAAAATTGACTCTTACAGTGGTGGGTGACGTGAAGCCTGATTCTCTGCTATGATATGAAGACTGATTCTCTGCTGACATGAAGCCAGATTGTCTGTTACGGAACCTTTCTCCTCTGCCTGGGTTCTGGGCCTAAATTTATGAAAATTGACTCTTACAGTGGTGGGTGACGTGAAGCCTGATTCTCTGCTATGATATGAAGACTGATTCTCTGCTGACATGAAGCCAGATTGTCTGTTACGGGACCTTTCTCCTCTGCCTGGGTTCTGGGCCTAAATTTATGAAAATTGACTCTTACAGTGGTGGGTGACGTGAAGCCTGATTCTCTGCTATGATATGAAGACTGATTCTCTGCTGACATGAAGCCAGATTGTCTGTTACGGGACCTTTCTCCTCTGCCTGGGTTCTGGGCCTAAATTTATGAAAATTGACTCTTACAGTGGTGGGTGACGTGAAGCCTGATTCTCTGCTATGATATGAAGACTGATTCTCTGCTGACATGAAGCCAGATTGTCTGTTACGGGACCTTTCTCCTCTGCCTGGGTTCTGGGCCTAAATTTATGAAAATTGACTCTTACAGTGGTGGGTGACGTGAAGCCTGATTCTCTGCTATGATATGAAGACTGATTCTCTGCTGACATGAAGCCAGATTGTCTGTTACGGGACCTCTCTCCTCTGCCTGGGTGCTGGGCCTAAATATATGCCAATGGACTGTTGCAGTGGTGGCTGACGTGAAGCCTCATTCTCTGCTATGACATGCAGACTAATTCTCTGCTGACATGAAGACAGATTCTCTGTTACGGGACCTCTCTCCTCTGCCTGGGTGCCGGGGCCTAAATATCTGAGAATGGACTGTTCCAGTGGTGGCTGACGTGAAGCCTCATTCTCTGCTATGACATGCAGACTAATTCTCTGCTGACATGAAGACAGATTCTCTGTTACGGGACCTCCCTCCTCTGCCTGGGTGCTGGGCCTAAATATATGCCAATGGACTGTTGCAGTGGTGGCTGACGTGAAGCCTCATTCTCTGCTATGACATGCAGACTAATTCTCTGCTGACATGAAGACAGATTCTCTGTTACGGGACCTCCCTCCTCTGCCTGGGTGCTGGGCCTAAATATATGCCAATGGACTGTTGCAGTGGTGGCTGACGTGAAGCCTCATTCTCTGCTATGACATGCAGACTGATTCTCTGCTGACATGAAGCCAGATTCTCTGTTACGGGACCTCTCTCCTCTGCCTGTGTGTGTGCTGGGCCTAAATATATGCCAATGGACTGTTGCAGTGGTGGCTGACGTGAAGCCTCATTCTCTGCTATGACATGCAGACTGATTCTCTGCTGACATGAAGCCAGATTCTCTGTTACGGGACCTCTCTCCTCTGCCTGTGTGTGTGCTGGGCCTAAATATATGCCAATGGACTGTTGCAGTGGTGGCTGACGTGAAGCCTCATTCTCTGCTATGACATGCAGACTAATTCTCTGCTGACATGAAGACAGATTCTCTGTTACGGGACCTCCCTCCTCTGCCTGGGTGCTGGGCCTAAATATATGCCAATGGACTGTTGCAGTGGTGGCTGACGTGAAGCCTCATTCTCTGCTATGACATGCAGACTGATTCTCTGCTGACATGAAGCCAGATTCTCTGTTACGGGACCTCTCTCCTCTGCCTGTGTGTGTGCTGGGCCTAAATATATGCCAATGGACTGTTGCAGTGGTGGCTGACGTGAAGCCTCATTCTCTGCTATGACATGCAGACTGATTCTCTGCTGACATGAAGCCAGATTCTCTGTTACGGGACCTCTCTCCTCTGCCTGTGTGTGTGCTGGGCCTAAATATATGCCAATGGACTGTTGCAGTGGTGGCTGACGTGAAGCCTCATTCTCTGCTATGACATGCAGACTAATTCTCTGCTGACATGAAGACAGATTCTCTGTTACGGGACCTCCCTCCTCTGCCTGGGTGCTGGGCCTAAATATATGCCAATGGACTGTTGCAGTGGTGGCTGACGTGAAGCCTCATTCTCTGCTATGACATGCAGACTAATTCTCTGCTGACATGAAGACAGATTCTCTGTTACGGGACCTCTCTCCTCTGCCTGGGTGCCGGGGCCTAAATATCTGAGAATGGACTGTTCCAGTGGTGGGTGACGGGAAGCCAGATTCTCTGCTATGGAACCTCTCTCCAATTGATTTTGGTTAATTTTTATTTATTTAATTTTTATTTTAATTAATTTCCCTATCCACATTTGTTTGCAGGGGATTTACCTACATGTTGCTGCCTTTTGCAGCCCTCTAGCTCTTTCCTGGGCTGTTTTACAGCCTTTTTAGTGCCGAAAAGTTCGGGTCCCCATTGACTTCAATGGGGTTCGGGTTCGGGACGAAGTTCGGATCGGGTTCGGATCCCGAACCCGAACATTTCCGGGATGTTCGGCCGAACTTCTCGAACCCGAACATCCAGGTGTTCGCTCAACTCTACCCAGAAGCCTTGTTTTTGAGGCAATTGGGATAAGCCCTGTCCCCTTTGAAGCCATTCAAATGGAGGATGGTTGGAAGACAACAAATGATGGAAAGGTCAGCTAGGAGGACATAATTTGCTCATTTTTGCTCAAATATATTCAGAAGAAGAACTGAAGGCTTTGTATATTTTATAGTTTAAAGCTTAAAACTGAATGATATGCTTGTTTACTGGGTATATTTAAATGAAGGATTGGAGAGGACTGTAGATAAGGACCACTCTGTTATTTTCCATTCAATATACTGCCTAGTAGGCTGTCAATATTTTAATTCAATTGAAATGAATATCTCTTTATTTTTCTAAATACAGCTTCTCCCATGCACACACATTAAAATAAGTCTGCATGGTAATGTTATAATATAATATGAGTTCTGTAGGTGCTGTCAGCATATTAACTTCACAAAAAGTGCTCCCAGTAGTGAGAACTGATAACGTGAAGGCAAAATGAATTTAATTACAAAAGATGTATTCAGTTTAGCAAAACTATGACTGTGAATTGTGTCAAAAGTTTACCAGAAAGATGTAAAAATCCACTCAGTAAATAGAGTGCACATCTCTCTAAAGCTGCCGCTCGGGGGAACGTGAGACTTTCTATGTAAATTCTAGTTCGAGTTCTGCAGGGAGTAAAACTAGAAATCAAATGAGATTGCTTATAAGAGAATGCCAGTGTGACTGGTGGCATGCAATGGATTAACCTATGTGGAGATATGCTGGATCATTTACACATTTGCACCTCATTTATTTTGTATTTTCAGCTAGTCTGCCCCTTGGCGGCTGTTGTAGACGGTTAATGCTCTTGGGCTGGTAAATGGAGTAATTGAAATTACACAGAAATAAAATGGAAAAACAAACTTGAGTTGTCCTTTTCCTGTCAAGAAATGTATTACTTTTATTCAGCAGTTACTTGGTTATACCTGTCTGGTCATACCTGGTAAGATGGATACTAACCAATTTGGCCCTCATTATTACATTGACTAGAGTACTAGAAATCCTGCTTTTTATAGGGAATTGGGAGCACATCATTACACATTTAGTCAAATTTGCCTTCAGGTGTCCAGGAAAATAGGCACATGACCAAATTACAATTTGAACAACCTTTGAAATTTATGGGGCTGTAATACTTTCCCTATAATATTGTATAGCCCTTACTTAATCCTCCAATTTCCTATAGGTAGACAAAGCTATTTTCATTTGAATTCCTTGAATTTCATTAAAGGGGTTTCCGGGTTCAGAGCAGAATCCAGACTTATCCCCATATTGACCCCTCCTGCTACCCTGATATGAGCATTGGAGTATTTCATGCTCCAATGCTCTCCTTTGCCCTGTGGTGAAGGGCAAATGCATTTTTAGGAGATCTGGTGATGTACTAGGCCCTCCATAGGGATTTCTAGGCAGAGGCTGTTGCCCAGCCAGTGAGACCAGTGACATCCCCGGCACTAATGGGCAGGCTTTAGCGCTTCTCTAGCCTGTGAAATGGCTAGATAAGCGGTAAAGCCGGCCCATCAGAGTCGGTGACGTCACCCCAAAAACTGCTAGGTGGATGCAGGTTTCCAAAATAAACAAAAAAAGCTCTTGTCCTGTATGATACAGCGCAGGGAAAGGGAGACCATCGGAGCATGAAATTCGGAGGGGTGGAGATAGGGATAGCTCTGAACCTGGACAACTCCTTTAAGGACTCAACCAGAGATGAACAAATTTTTCAAAAATTCTATTCTCCGGTTAGCCAAATATTTTGAAAAAAATTGTTTCGATCCGAAGTTATTTGCGGCAAAATTTCATAAAAAAACTGCTATTTCCTGACTGCAGAGATCCTTAATAATGGTGTAGAACACTGCCTTACATTAACACGCATAGGGAGTCTGCTCTAGTAGTGAAATAATACTGTCAGTATGAAATGCAGATGACAAGCGTCGCTCTTAGAATCACTGCACACATCACTTATTTTGGCAATCAAACTGACCAAATAACTCAAAAATTAACTCAGCCTTACAGGTCGATGTTAGTGCCAAGAAGAAGTGCACTCCATTTACACCATCGTCGGCTGATTCCACATAGATGTCTACAGAACCTGTTCTATTAAACGCTTAAACAAGTAAAGCCCCCTGACAGAGTGGAGAGGATGTCAGCAGTAAGTTTGTGTTGACGTCACTGATTATTTTGCCTTTGCTCTGATCTATCAGAACAATAACCCACAAAGAACGGATCCTGTCTGTTGAGCATCCACCTTCACTCGGTCAGCATTTGGTCAGTAATCCATCTGTATTGCTAATGCCAAATAAAACAGGAGTGGATACAAAACAGAGATGACACGTAAATCAAATATTTGCATGTCTTCTGTGTTTAGTAACC
Source organism: Bufo gargarizans (assembly GCF_014858855.1). Lineage (NCBI taxonomy): Eukaryota > Metazoa > Chordata > Amphibia > Anura > Bufonidae > Bufo > Bufo gargarizans. The sequence continues at coordinate 615,443,533 of NC_058082.1, read as the reverse complement.
ACTCCTGCTTTTGGCTACCAAATAACAAGCTAATTGTAATTAGACCATGCAGGCCTTACAGCGCTAAACACAGACAGGATCCATTGTGCACATAATTTTTCCTTCCTTCTGACAGATCAGAAGAAGAGTCAAATAAATTATGATGTCAGCCAGGCTGAAAGGCAATATGGTGGCCAAGTCATGAAGTGGGGAGGGTGGGAACAGCATGAGAAGTCCACAGGCCCTATGACATAGTGGTGAGGGGGAAGCAGCATGAAGAGGTCACAGAGTGGCACAATGACAGAGTGTGGAGGTGGTGGCAGCAACAGGAGGAGGCCACAGAGTGGAACAATGACAGTGTGGAGGTGGAGGCAGCATCACCTGACCAGAGTGGCAAGGTGACATAGTATGGAGGTGACAGCAGCATGAGGAGACCACACAGTGGCAAGGTGACATAGTGTAGAGGTGGCAGCAGCATCAGGAGGCCACAGAGTGGCAAGATGACATAGTGTGGAGGTGGCAGCAGCATGATGAGGCCACAGAGTGGCAAGGTGACATAGTGTGTAGGTGGCAGCAGCATCAGGAGACCACAGAGTGGCAAAATGACATAGTGTGGATGTGGCAGCAGCATCAGGAGACCACAGAGTGGCAAAATGACATAGTGTGGAGGTGGTAGAAGCATGAGGAGGCCACAGAGTAGCAAGGTGACATAGTGTGGAGGTGGCAGAAGCATGAGCAGACCACAGATTGGCAAGGTGACAGACATAGTGTGGAGGTGGCAGCAGCATGAGGAGGCCACAGAGTGGCAAGGTGACATAGTGTGGAGGTGGCAGAAGCATCAGAAGAAAAGAGTATGGCAAGGTTAAATAGTATGGAGGTGGCAGCAGCATGAGGAGACCACAGAGTGACAAGGTGACATAGTGTGGAGGTGGCAACAGCATCAGGAGACCACAGAGTGGCAATATGACATAGTGTGGAGGTGGCAGCAGCATCAGGAGACAACAGAGTGGCAAGGTGACATAGTGTGGAGGTGGCAGTAGCATCAGGAGACCACAGAGTGACCTGGTGACAGAGTAGGGAGGTGGGTGGCAATACCAGTACCAGCTGAAGATGGTGGGTGAAAGAAGGAACACTTGGCATAAGATGTGTGGCATCAGGCGGGTGGCAGCATCAGAATTGTAGCTGAGGTAGGTAGCCAGAAGAGACCAGTCTCTTTTGTCAAAGTGTTGGTGTGGCACCATGGATGATCAAGTCTGATGCATCAGGCATTGGTGGGTGACAATCCTGGCTGATCCACACCTGATTCATCTTGACAAAGGTCATTCTCTCCACATTTAAGGTGGACAGGTGAGTTCTTGGGGTAACTATGGCCCCCGCCACACTAAATACCGGCTCTGTTGCCACGCTACTGGCCGGGCAGGATAGCTTTTCCATGGCAAACTCGGCCAGTTGTGGCCACAAAACCAGTTTGGCTGCCCAGTAATCCAGCAGATCTTCAATGACGGCTGGCAGGGTTCACTCCAAGTATGCCACCACATGCTGGATCAGTTTCTGCTCTATGTCTAGCTGCAGGTGAGCAGTTTATTCACTAGGCGGGTGAAGAAAGCTGCTCATCAGCGACTCTAGACTTGGGCTGCTGCTGCTGGAGCTGGCACTGCTCCTGCGATCCCACCCCTCCCCAGCAGTCATGGCAGTGGAACGTGAGCGCAGAGGCCCCCTTCAGTCAGACCTGCAAGAGGATGGACGATGGCGCAGATAGGCAGTGGCTAACTGACTACATAGGATGTCTCTGTAGTAGTTCAGTTTGTCCTCCCTCTCAGTAGGTGTACAAAAGGCCCCCATTTTGGACCTGTAGCAAGGGTCCAACAAGGTAGAGAGCCAGAATTCATCCTTCTGCTGATTGGTGACAATTCAGCTGTCTCTACGGAAGCAAGTGAGCATGCATTGGGCCATTTGTGCAAATGACTTGGAGGGACTCCCTGCCTCCATCGCCACTGCATACTGCCACAGCTTTTTTGGGTCCTCTGCCTCGTCTTCCTCATCGCCCTGTAGCTCTTCTGGCTGCTCCTGCTCCTCCTCACTTGTGTAGAAAAACCACCCATTTCACTACACATTGCTTGTGCTCCAATGTCCTCCTCCTCCTCTAGTTGAGTCCCCACAGGGCTCATGTGGCCATGATATCTAGGCGCCACGTCTCCAGTCCCCTGACCAGCCAGATTTACCAGCATCTGTTCCAGGATATGAAGCAGTGGAATGACGTTGTTCATCCTGTAGTCCTGGTGACTAACAAATAACGTGGACTCCTCAAAGGGCCTGAGGAATCGGCAGTTGTCACACATGAGCTGCCACTGGCTGACATCAAAGTTACACAGGGGAGTACTCCTGTCCGCTTGGATCATCAAGAAATCATTGATTGCCTTTCTCTGTTCGTACAGTTGGTCCAACATATGGAGGGTGGAATTCCAATGGGTGGAAATGTAGTATATCGGCCTATGTTGGGGGAGCCTTATAGAGCGGAGCCGGCACCGGGCGGAGGAGATGTCAGTGTGGTCCTGCGTGCACCTCGCTATTGTCAGCCCCGGAGCCTGTGTGCAGAGCGGACTGGCAGTGATGAGCACAGCATTTTCCCCTTCCTTCATCCCGGTCCCTCCTCCCTCCCGCAGCCGCTCCCGTAGTGTGTGCCGTATCACTGATGCTCTCTCCACCTCCACTGTCACCCAGCACCGGAGACAAAGCATGGAGCCGCCGGTCCGCCCCGCTCCTCCTCCACCCCCCCCCGTGTGTGGTGGGGCACTTGCAGAGTCCTGAACATGGGGGGACAATGGCACTGTGTCACTGCAGAAGGAGGACATCTGAAGGGTGGAATAGACAGCTTTGGCCATTGGTACAGGTATCATCATGGGTGCAGATACAATTGGATGGGGCAATTATTGGCACCTGGATATCCAAGACGCTGTTGCAGGCGGGGCTTATAGGGCCTGGATCCTGGGGTGTAGGGCGGCTGCACAGAAAGCCGGAGGGGAAGGAGGAGGCACGGCGGATCTGGGCACAGCAGCGTACCGACGTGCAGGTGTGGGCAGTGCAGCCGGGTACACATTATACACAAACTATATATACCACACATTGACTCTATACCAGAGATGACACACACAATACATCACACTATACTGTATACATAGCATACTTCCATGATACCACTGATGTGTGTCAGTATTTGGCTCCATTGTAGTGCAGTACAGGAGTACTCCTGAGCACTGCATCTTACACAGTAGTAGTTTGCAGTTGTCAGATCCTAAGAGGATGCGGTCAGTGCGGGGACACTATCCTCCCTGCAGGTACTGGCATACTGTGATGACGGGGTGTAGCTGGAGGTGTGTGGCACATTGGTTCTCTGTAGTGCTGGCCTTTGCTACATAATAAAAGCCCAGTGTGCAATGTGTCCATGAGTGTGTGTGCCGATTTTTACACTGGGCATGCGCAGCGACCAATCAGGACACGGCGCTCCACATGCTGCCCGCACCGCCCTCAACTGCGCACCGGCCCACTGCTGTGCCCGCCGTGTCTCCCCCTCCAGCTTCCTCTGCAGTCGCCTCACACCCGGGATCCGGGCCCTTCAACCGCCATCTGCCGCAGCGTATCTATCACCGGACAACCTTGTATCGGTGTACAATACTGGAGACTGATCACAGCATTACACATGTATTACACTCCAAACCCCATAATTGTATACATATTACACTCCAACCCCCATCATTACATTACAGCCCTCATCATTATATACATATTACACCCCCATTAATTATATACATATTATACTCCAGCCTCCATCATTATACACATATTACACTCCAGCCCCCATCATCCATAATAATAAAAGCCCTGTGTGCGTGCTCCGTGTCCATGCGTCTGTGCTGATAAATAGACTGTCCATTCGCACCGACTAATCAGCACACGGCGCTCCACACGCCACCCACACTGCCCAATCACCGCCGCCCCACACGCAACCTCCCTGACCACACCAACGTGTCGACCAATCATCACACGGGGAGGTCTCAGAGATTCTTTAACTGCGCATGTGCGGTGTGCCGAGCAATCATCACAAAAGAATTGGGGGAGGGATAGAAGAAAGAAGAAGAAGAAAAAATAATAGGGGGGGGGTAGGGGGGGGGGGCATATACCACTGGCTAAGAACCAACATGCCTCTTTGGTATCTCAGTCACCTAATGAAATTACATCCTAATGATGCTATTGTGCTTATAATGAGCAATAACCATGCCCGTCACTTCAAGCCATCTCTAAAGCGAGTTCACTGCACTCACCCTCGACCAGATTCTTCCAAGGTTGCCAAGTTTTCCAATATTTCTCATGACTTCTATTAATCCAGCTCATCATTTCCTCGAATTGGCATATTTGGTTTACTTTGGCTTTCCATTCCTGTAATGAGGGAGTATCTGTGCTTCTCCAGTGTAGGGGTATAATAGCCTTTGCAGCCGAGATAAGGTGGGTCACCAAATTGCGTTTGGACGGCTTATATAGATCAGATGGTAGAGAGAAAAGAACCGTCTCCAAGGTAACCTTGAGCTCAGAGGTGGAAACTTTGTTAATTATCTTGGTGACATTTTCCCAGAGGGGTTTAATGAGAGGGCAGGACCACCATATGTGAGATAATGATCCCACATCCCCACCACACCTCCAGCACAGCCGATCGGGGACCAGACCACATTTATGTAGGAACTCAGGGGTTCTGTACCATCTCGATAAAAGCTTGAAATGGTTTTCCTGTAGGCGTATACATGGTGAAGTTCCATGTGAAAAGGCTAAAACCCTCTTAAGATCCAGATCCGAGAGGGTAGTACCAAGCTCTCTCTCCCATTCCCTGATGTACAGAGGTTTTTTCACCTCGCCCTCGGCTCCTACCAAAGCATAGAGTGACGAAATTTTTCTCTGTTTAGGAAGTGGTGATAATAAGATCTTCTCAAAGTCAGTTAAAGACCTACCAGGGCTGCACCTCTTATCAAGTCCACCGCACACAGCACCCAAATAAGATCTCGTCAGGAAAAAGCCAGCCGAGTTCTTAGTTTGCTCCGGTAATCTACTCAGTATGGCTGCCTCAGTGTCAGGTAATAAATCCCTTAGTCTATTTTTGGCTAGTGATGTCCAGACCTCCTGATGAATGTCTCTGTGTTTTCCTAGCAGATCCGGGATGAGATTTGCTGGCAAGAGTGGGGATGGGCTGGGTGCTAGGGTTTTGCTTAACTCTTTCCATGTTTCGCTAATCCCTTTCAATAGAGGGTCTAAATTTTTCATATTCTGTCCTGTATCAGGTAGCCAGAGGAGTCTTTGGAGAGCGGGTCCCGCACTTTGACGCAAAAGATTTTGTACATCTGTTTGTCTCTTGGGATCTACTGACTCTAGCCATCTGTTTAACTGGATAGCATGGTAGTAGTTTGATATTTCCGGGAGCCCCAGACCTCCCTTATGTCTATGTCTTATCAGAAGGTTATGTGAGAGTCTAGGTTTTTTCCCGTTCCATAGGAACTTTGAAAAAGCTTGTCTAATCACCCTGAAGAATGTTTTTGGTAAGTGGATCGGGACCATTTGCATTACATAGAGAATCTTGGGGAAAACATAGGCTTTGATTACATTCTTCCTACCCATCCAAGATAAGTATGGCAAGTTATATTTCTGTAATAGGTTAATAATATCGTCTTTAAGAGGCGAAAAATTATATTTAAATAGTTCCTCTAATTTTCTTGGTATCAAAATCCCTAAGTATTTTAGTGGGCCCTCAGTCCAGTGGAATGGAAGGAGGGACTTTAGGGAAGTGACTCGTGAATCAGAGAAAGAAATGTTTAGAATTTCAGACTTAGAATGATTGACCTTAAAATCTGAGATTGAACTGAAGATCTCAATTTTTTGGGCTAGATGTATTAGTCCTGTCTCCGGGTTAGTCACCAGAAACAGGAGATCGTCTGCAAACGCAGTACATTTCAGATCTCCTTGGCCTCTGCTAACTCCTTTAATTTCCGAAGTCTGTCTAACTAGCTGGATGAGTGTTTCTACCACTAGAATAAATAGGGAGGGGGACAGAGGGCATCCCTGCCTTGTTCCATTTGTTATTTCAAAGGTCGGGGACAGGGTACCATTGACCTTCAATCTAGCGTGTGGGTGCTGATAGAGGGTGAATATTGAATGTATGAAGGGTTCTGGTATGGCAAATTTCTCAAGTGTCATTTTCATGAAGTTCCAGTTGACCCTGTCGAACGCCTTTTCAGCATCTATGCTCAACAGGGCCAACGGGAACCCCTTTGTTTTAGCTGCGTGAATTGCGTGGAAGATTCTACAAGCGTTGTCCTTCCCCTCTCTCCCTTGTATGAACCCCGACTGTTCTGGGCCTATTAGATAAGGTAATAGTTTGCCAAGCCTAGTTGCTAATATTTTGGCCCAAATCTTCAAATCCAAATTCAAAAGGGAAATTGGCCTATAGCTTCCACAATTCTGAGGATCTTTCCCTTCTTTAGGTATAAGCGTGACATAAGATTCTTGTGTCTGTCTGGGGAGTTGACCTCCTTGTAAAAGTGTATTGCAAACGTTGGTGAATCTGGGTAAAAGGATATCATGAAAACTCCTATAGTAGAGCAAAGGCAGACCGTCGGGTCCTGGACTCTTCCCCGGGGGGAAACTACCAACAATGGATTCTACTTCGTCTAGCGTAATTGGAGTAGTCAGAGAGTCTGAGTCCTCCGGTCGCATTTCCGGTAGATTCAGGGAGTCCAGAAAATTTCTGGTTAGAGTTTGCCTATTATCCTCTTGGTCTACGGGTTTGTCTTTATTTAGGTTGTATAGGCCTTCATAAAATTTTTGAAAGGCCTCAGCTATTTCAGGCGTTTCCTGAATGGTTTTACCATCAACCTTTTTTATTTTGGAAATGTGAGAAATATTTTTAGTTTTCTTTAGGATCGAGGTCATCATTTTGCCTCCCTTGTCACCATGTGCGTATATTCTATGCTGGAAGTTGAGCATCTGTTTCCTCACTCTATGAGACAACAGTTTTTTAAGTTGGGCTCTGAGGTCTGCTAGCTCTTCCTGTTTTTTCCTACAAGCAGACAGTTTGTTTAGCTTTTCTATTCTCGATATCTGGGATAGGATGGAATCTATGGCCTTTTGCTGTTCTTTTTTGGCCCTAGTACCAATGGAAATGAAACAGCCTCTAATGTAGGCCTTGTGGGCTTCCCATTCGATAGGAGAGGTGCTATGTGCGGCGGAGTTGACCTGGAAATACAGCTCCAGTTGAGATCTGACCTGTTCCATATGAAGTTTGTTATTCAACAGAGATTCGTTCAGTCTCCAATTCCATTCTCTTCTTGGTAAGGAGGCCAGGGCAAGGGTCACATGGCAGGGTGCATGATCAGAGATGGTGATACTCCCGATCTCGGCATTTCTGGAAACGGGTAGAAGAGAGGTAGACGTTAGTATGTGGTCGAGTCTCTGATAAGAGCCGTGTGGAGTGGAAAAAAAAGAATAATCTTTAACCAATGGATTGCTATATCTCCATATATCAATCAGTTGCAAGTCCTGTAGTTTTTTATGTAGTTTGCTTATGTGTTTCTGAGAGATGTGTGACTTGGAGGTGGAAGAGTCGATTTCTGGATTGAGAACTAGGTTAAGATCAGCTCCCAGTATTACCTGACCCTCTGCAAAGTGTTTTAGAGTGTCCAAAGCTTTGAGAAGCCATTGAACCGTGGCCTTATTTGGGGCGTATAGGTTAGCTAAGGTGTATTTTCGTGAGGCTATTTCCCCTTTCAGAATCAGGAGTCTGCCTTCTTCGTCTGTCAACTGTTGATTTAGTGTGAAAGGTATCGAGTGATGGATGGCAATAGATACTCCCTTAGAAGCTGACGTAGGGTGAGCGCAGTGGAACCATTGACTAAATGGATGGGATGGTAACTTAGGGATTTTTTTCTGACGCAGGTGAGTCTCTTGTAAGAAGACTATGTGAGTGCCCATTTTCCTTAAGGCTAACATCACCTGACCTCTCTTTTGAGGAGAGTTAAGGCCTTTTACGTTAAAGGTCGTTATTTTGATTTCCGCCATGTCTATCTTAGTGACACAACCCTAATTATCCTTTCTAGCTCAGTATATTTGTGTATTTTGACCAGATGGGGGACAAGGGAGAGGGAAAGGGAGAGGAGAACAGTAGGGTATAGAGTAGAACTAAGTAAAGAAGAAAAATTGGAGAAATAATAGAAGAATGCAAGTATTAATCAATACAATAGATTCTTGGTAAGGGGTGTGTCGAGTAGGAGTCGGGAGAGAGTAAAGAATCAGGACTGTCCCCACACACTCCAACCCACAAACCCGTTTTCATGTCACCAACTAATTGGTGAACCCACTTATCCCAACCCCTAATCCATCCTCCCTGGGTTGGACAGCATCAAATGAGTCGTTATGGGTCAGATATCTACATGAGATAGATAGATGGGAGGATATAATTTCTAACAAACCAACAATGGAAATATGCATTTAAATCTAAAAGATGTATAGGACATTCACATATCAGAGCCCTATTAAATCTCACTTATGTTAAGTAATGTCAAATGACCAATGACTAAACAAGCAAGAAAAGTGAAAAAACAAGAAAAATGAAAAAACATAGATCTCAAACCCTCCAAAAGGAGACAGCTCTCTAAGGGACAGCAGTCATCTGTTGATTTCTCCAGCTGTCCATCGTGCGATGTGATCAGCAAACCCAGGGTCAGCTTTCAAGGTGGAGGAGAGCGCATCTCCGTCTCCGTTCTGTTCGCCTTGGACTTCGATTTCTGCATCTTCCTCCAGGGTTCCATCCGCGGGAGGCTTGGTAGGTCCGTTGATTGTGCTATCGGCATCCAGGAAGGGACTTCTACAGGGCGGATTCCAATGGCATCCCAGGCTCTCTCCAGGTCGTCGGGAGTGTGGATAGCAATGCGTTTCCCGCTCTTGATAATCGCGATTCCGAATGGATATAACCAAACATATGGGATCTTCTGCGCTCTCAGTTCGTCCAAGAGTGGCTTCATTAAGCGCCGCTTCGCCAGTGTGGAAGGCGCAATGTCCTGGTACAACGCTATTTCTGCGCCGTCATAAACAATTTGCCTCTTTTCCCTGGCAGCCGCCATTATACGTGCGGTGTCTACATACGAAAGAAGGCCACAGATAACATCTCTGGGTCTGTCATTCGGCTTCGGTGTGGGCCTCAAAGCTCTGTGAATCCGCTCGATTACAATTGAGCCCACCGACTCCTCACCAAGTAGATCGGCGAAGATTTCAAGGGCGACTTTGCGCAGGGCTTCAGCAGCCCAGGATTCAGGCAGGCCTTTGATGCGTACATTACGTCTTCTGCCCTATTCTCCTGATCTTCGAGCATTAACATTGCTTTGTTAAGCTCTGCGGTATGAAAATTGAGGTATTCCTCAACTCCTGTGGAGTGCGACACAATCTCTTGCGTTGCGGCCTCCAGGGCTTCGACTCTATGTCCCGTCTGCGCTATCTCCGACTTGATATCAGACAGTTCACTAAGTACGGGCTTTATAGCTTTTTCAAGTGCTTGTCCCAGTACCTTTGTGAGAAAGGATTTTGACACTGGCGAAGGGTCTCTCACTACCGCCGCTTCTCCTTGAGAGCTAGCTGCATCTGAGTCCTCCCCTTCTTCACATGCCGCTGCCGCCGCCATCTTAGGGCCTGCGCCTGGAGAGATGAGCGCTTTCTTCTTGAGAAATCTCTGCATGGCTTGCTGGCTCTTTTGGGTTCTCGGAGTGTCAGGCCATTCACCATACAGTTTTGATATGCTGTAAACAATGTCTTTGCACACCTCAATGTTTTATAATTTGGACATAAATAAGCATATTCCTATTCGCTGAGAGAGACCAAGCAGAGATCGAGAAATAGCAAGTAATGAATCTAAAGTATATTGAAAAGTCATAAAAAGTTTTGTTATACAGTGAATAATCAAGCTTTGTCTACATAACCCAGAAAAACCCTTTGAAATGTATACCGCTATTTGGCTAGGTTGACACCAGTGTTTGTCATCGTTTTGATGTAGAGGCAGAACAGTGAAAATTATGATAGCGCCAGATTCAACACATATCTGAACCTAACATAGCTGAACAGACCATAATAGTGTTCATTTGACTTCCTTTTTGCACACAGGACTTTTTTTTCCCAATGATTTGACAGAATCTGAGATGGAGTATCAGACACAGATGTGGACAAACTGTTATAGGTGCTTACATTTTTTGTTATCAAAATTCTCACCAATATCTAGAACAAAAGTCACCTTATCCCATTACCAGAATTACACTGTCCTACAGGAAAAGTACAACAAAAATGAAATGCAATGTAAGCAGAAAGCCTGCAGACCCTTTCACTAGTTTCACAGTTATGTTGTGGCCTTGTGCTTAAATAAAAAAACAAGAACTAGACTTGAAACACCTTCCCACTAATATAAAATATAACTTTTATTATTTCCTTTAAAAATAAGCTCAGTTCAAGCACAGGACCCGCGGGTCATAAATACAGATACATATGGCACACTTATTATCTCAGAGCAATATACTCATTGATTGAACTGAGATTACTCACTGTTTGTTGATAAAACCCAACATTGTTGATGCTTGAAGATTGCAGATAGGGGTCTTTAAAGGTAGATACTTCAAGATGTAGATGAGTCTCTGTAGGTTGATACTTCAGGATGCAGATAAGGGGCCAGGAAGAAAAGGATATAATAACCTATGTTCTCCCTATATGTCCCTCCCTAAACTTCAGCCCAGGGAAACCCCTTAATGGTAGGGGTTCCCCGTCCTCGTACCTAACCTATAAATTCCGATTTTGCCCTTATATCTAATATAGGGTGTAGGGTAGAAAAGCTGTAATGGCCCACTGAGTATAATGAGTAAGTGTAGCACTAGAGGCTAAACCAGACAATATTGGTGAATATATAACAAACAGATATCCCGACGCGGCGTTTCCCCAGTCACTAATATAGAGACCGGTTCGTAAGGGGATTGTATATTGAAACATATAGCTCTCACGATAAAGACTCTCACAATGGTGCCCATCAATCAGGACCCACTGGGAGACTTGAGCAAGGATGCAGGCTTCTAGGATAAGCTTTTATTGAGAATATCTCTGTACTTTGCCCCATTCAGCTTTTCCTCAACTCTCACCCTTCTTACAGTACTAACCAGGAAGAAGGGATAATGTCTTACAGTTTAATTATTAGTCTATTAAAAGAGCCAAGAGTAAGAAGGTGTAGCTAGGCACCCAAAGGCCCCAGTGCTGCATGAGATTGGTTGGTGAGTAGTTTTATCACAGATTTGCATTGAAGAAGAAGGTGGTGGACTGGGAATCAAACACTGTAGAAAAAACTCCACACAAACCATTGCTGGATTTTTTATTTACATGTATAGTTTAATGAGATATATATGTCATATATGTCTATTATTTAGAAAGTGTATTTCTCTATTCTATGCATGTTTTTTTTTTCTTTTCATATTATGTGTGCAGTATATGGCAATGTGCACAGAATATCTTTATTGGGTTACAATTGTTTGCACTATACAAAAGAAGGCTTCCTGTCTCTTTTCATAATGCAAATTCTTTCACATTTAGCATAATTCGCCTCAAGTCATTAATTCTTTTCTGAGTGAATTTATAGTCCTGCATGTCAAAGACAGTGACTCAGAATGTTACGTTTATCTAGATTTCAAGAGAAAAAATGTCATTATTTGAAAGAATAACGTGTGTGTAATGAATTATATCTTTTTTTTTCTTTTTAACGTTTGAAAGGTCAAACCAGCCATGACCAAAATGCTAAGGCATCGCACCAAGATCCAAGCTTTTTTTAGTGCCTAGGGCCTATGAGATTAACAGGGTCATTCACCAAAATATCATCGACTTTCCTATCCACAACTGCCTAAAGCGATACTTAACAACCATCTGTTGTCCCTCTCATAGAGGGCTGGGTTGTAAAATAGATGGTTACTTAAAGTGTCCACTAGATACACATATCACTCGCACGTCAAAGGGATAAAGCTAAAAACTTGGTATAACCTGCAATAGGCTACTGTAAATTTATACCTAAATAATACATTGTCTAAGATAAAGAGTTTATAGATTTTAATGTATAAAAAGTGTTCAATTAAAATAATGATGATAATAATTTTTTTCATTGTGAGATGGTAAAAAAAAAATAGTGTCCAAGTGCTTGTGGTCAATACTGTACAAATTTATTAGCAATAAGAAACATTACAATCAATTTAATCAGTTACATTCTTAATGTATTATATTACAAATTTTATTAGGCTATGTCCATTTATCGAATGTAACAAGTTTAAAAGGGGAATAGAAATAGAAAACCTAGGGGCACTTTGTAACTAGAAACACATGGGCCTTTGCAAATATTGGCAATATAAAACGCTTTTTTGGGAATAATAACCAAAAATTAAAATACAAATAGTTACATAGTTAATACGGTTGAAAAAAGATATACGTCCATCAAGTTCAAACAAGAGATAGGTGGGGACGCGAATCCCAGAAGGAAGTGAGACTCAGATTTCTACATGTTTTCATAAGCATTAATGTTTTTTACTTTTAAGAATTCATCTAAACCCTTTTTGAAATAAAAATATCAATATCAGAACATTATACAATAACAGACAATAATAAAACCATACCAAAAATGTGGGTCTGTAGACTATATTTTCTCAGACAAGTGCCCCCCCCATCTGCAGACAATATAATAAGACCTCTACTTAATGGAATAATTTCCCCTTAGTATAAATACAATTCCAAGATATTGTCCTATGCGGTCTCTGCTGGGAACATATAATCTCAATTGTATCAATGTCACTCTTATTTGTGGGGTATAATACTCCAATAAGATTTTTCAGTATGTCACATATTGTAACAATATATCAATATATGATATCCGGACTTATGTCCATATGATAATTGTTCATGCTTTTGCATTTTAGAAGGTCCCAGAGGCTGTAATTAGGACACTTCGTACAAAAGTTATAGCCAGTACACTGTTTTCACACAAAGTAGGAATATGAAAGCCAAATTGTATGAACGCTATAAAGTTTACTTCTTTACCGCTCCACAGTTGTTGCAACTGTCCATGCTGTATGCTGTTCTTGTGCGCTGCCAGGAATTGCACGGCATCCCAAGTGGTCCGCAAGCCTCCACATGGCGTCCCGCGTGATAGAGGTAGTGGATTTTGTTCTGGGTCTTAGCGTCTGGACCGAAGATGCGACAGCTGTTATGCATTATTCCTGGCCGAAAGCAAATTCAAATACCCGCAAGGTACTGGCCCACATTGGTCTCTCTCTGTTCTGTACCAGGTGCGTTTCAGGGCTAAACGTGCCCCTTCTTCAGTGGTTGAACAGTGAGTGTCAAAGGCTCCTTTTTGAATGGTACATAAAAAATAGAGCAGTGCTGGCTGGGACAGTGAGATGACCACAATATATGAACCTGGATTCTCAAACGTCTCTGAATAATATATGGAACAACTATAGGGTATTCCAACTATATAAAATAAAATATACTACTACACATATTTCCAAAAAAAACATAGTATCTTTCGAAACCATTATCTTTGAGGAGGACTCGAAAAACGTAAAGAATAAAAATACATGTAGAAAAACGCAAATAAAAACACATATATAAAATATACAGGAAACAGAAATAAAAAAACATATAGAAAAAACATAGGAGACATAAAGAGCCACCCATTCACAAAAAAGCATATGCGATTTCACTGCGCTTTTCATGCGTTCGGATCATATAACGAGGTGCCAATATAAAACACGGTCAATAAATCTAGATATATCTCATACAATGTTGATGAGGAGAAGTATCTTAAAGGAATCTAAAAGGAACTTGCGAATTAATAGGGAAGGCAGCCTGCCAAGGAGGAGAGATCGGGGTGATAATAAGCAGGTGGACACCCGATGTCCCATCACCAACAGGCCACCACCCCAAAGTTCTAGAGGAAACAAACAATTTCATTTCAGCATCTAAACACCTTGGTATCAGGGTGTCAAAATCAAATATTCTTTTAGACTCCATTCTGGACATGTGTGCAATGTGGTTCCCTCCCCTCCAAGGCCTCTTAACTTTTTCTAGTGCCCTGTAAAACAAAGTGGAAGGGTTACATTTATGTCGTTCTTTAAAATGTTTCGATAGGGAATATATCTCATATATTTTTTTTTATATTTGCCATGTGCTCTGTTACCCTCTTTTTTTAGAGTCCTCTTTGTTCTCCCAATGTTCTGTTTCTGACAGGCACATTGTAAAAGATATATAACATCAGTAGAGTCACAAGTTAATCCTTTTTCGATATTTAAGCTAAACGTATCCTGTGTGGAATTTACTTTTAATGTTTGCCTGCTAGTAATATTCTTGTTCCTAACTGTCGGGGCTACTCTCAAGCCCAAATTCGGTACTTTAGTGTAAGTGATATATAGAATATTTGTCAATTCGGATCCAATAGTTTTGTAATTATGTAAGTGGCACCAATGTCTTTTAATAATCCTCTCAATAATCCTCTCAAATGTTCAGAACAAAAGTACAAAATCATTCTGAACATCTCCTCTTTTTTTGTTTCTGGCCTAGGGTAGAAGAAATCTCAATTTATCTAATGAATTTTCAGGTAAATGAATAGGATAGTCTTTATCTAAAAATTGATGTTTGATATCTATGGCTTCATTTTCAAACTGATTATCGTCAGTACAGTTACGTTTTAACCTCCGGAACTGGCTTGTGGGAATATTTATCAGCCATCTAGGGAGATGGCAACTGGAGAAACAAATAAAGCCATCTTCATCACTGGCTTGAGATAAGTACTACATATAAGTTTTGGTTCCTCTACTCTAATATTCAGGTCCAAAAATTGTATGTTGGTCCTACTAATAACGGAGGTAAATTTGTATTGCTATAGTGTAAAAAATTATTCAAAGATTCCATCATATCCTGCCAAATAAACATAATATTGTCTATATATCGAAGCCACAGCACCAGACTCATCCCCAGCTTAGATTGAATGACATCCGCTTCCCACTGACCCATAAACAAATTGGCGTAGCTGGGGGTGAATCTGGTGCCCATGGCAGTTCCCTTTAGTTGTATGTAGTATTCATTTTCAAAAACAAAATAATTATGGGTCAAGATGTATCTTACACCCTCTAACAAGAAGAGTAGTTGTTCCTCTTTCATTGTTCTATTTAAGGTCAATTGTTCATATAATGCTTTCAAGCCTGATGAGTGATCGATTATTGTATACAAAGAGCTTACAGCTAAAGTGCCTAAAATCCATTCTTCCCTTTAAACTAATTCTTCCAGTGTTTTCACTGTGTCTTAAAAAAATAGTTTTTATGTGGGCATATCATTTAATCTTCCTAAGAAACTCACTTTAGTTAATAGGATATTATTATTAAACTTAAAGGGGTTATCCAATTTCAAGAAACCCCCCTTCACATGTGCCGGGCCCCAAATCGGTAATAACCCGCTACCCGCACTCCCCGCACAGCCGCTGATGCTTTTCCCTGCACACAGATAAAAACATCCGGTGTTGGGGGGGGAGCAGCTAAAGCCAGGCGGGCTGGGGACGGGGTGACGCTAGGGAGGCTAGTACCCGTCCCTGTCTGCCATTTGCTGCTCCCCCCAACACTGGATGTTTTAGTCTGTGTTTTAGGGAGAAGCAATAGCGGCTGTGCGGGGACCAGGAGCAGCTCCGGGAGCGAGGAGCGGGGTAACTATATTATCGGCAGGGGACTGGCACTTGTTTTTTTTTCTTGACATTGGATAACACCTTTAAGGTCATAAATGTCGAATAAACTTTTATAGCATTTACATTTCACCATTCACTTGAATGACATTGCTATTTAAATGAAATAGCAAAAAACAACAACAAGAAAACGTTTCTATCTTTGGAAAACCGCTTAAACTCAAAACTTAAATGGTTACTATAATTTCAAAAAACTTTGCATAAATCAATAGTACAGATGACTATAAGAAACTTTGTAATATACTTCATATAAATGCCTTCTTCTCCATCTAGCAGCATTCTTCCTCCCCTCACCACAGACTGTTATTGACAGTATGTGTGTCTCTTTTTGGTCTCTCTCGTCTCTCTCTCTCTCCAGATAACATACCCTCCCCTCTTTGTAGTCTTCTATGGTTAGCTGTTATCTGAACCTTCAGTGAGTTGACTGCCATGTATTACCTCAAAATGGACTTAGCAGGGAATGTTAGCTCGAAAAGATAGAAGTCTCTTATATTAACCTGTTATATTAATCTGTGCAAAGTATGTTAACCATTGGAATAATGCCATTGGTGCCTAAGAATACCTTTAAGAAAAGAATTGTGAGTTTTTAGGGTTCCCCATTAATACAGTT
Organism: Bufo gargarizans; assembly: GCF_014858855.1. NCBI lineage: Eukaryota > Metazoa > Chordata > Amphibia > Anura > Bufonidae > Bufo > Bufo gargarizans. The sequence goes on along the minus strand of NC_058082.1, from coordinate 615,427,121 downwards.
TAATAATAAAATACTACTAAAAATCCAGTAAAAATGTTCAATGAAATTGATACTTTTTATCTTCTCAATGTTTCCGTCCTAATATATTTTTATTATTACTACTATATTTGTAAGAAGTTTATATGCCATTCATAGATTGTAGTTTATTTTAACATAGATTTTAGTTCTGTGAGTCACTAGATCCACTAGCCAGGAACAAATATCAAGGCAATTTGTAGACGTGAGTTTTTAACACTCTCTAGTGTTAAATTATGGGTTTTCCTCCAATATCATAATACTTTATATTTAACAGCCAAATCACTAACTTGTCTGGTTTGAAATGAAAGCTGTTGCATAAGGGAGAGTAATGGACAATTTTTATGTCAGAAGCCATTACTAAGTAACTACTGCGACGGCCATATTTTCTTCCCAGGTGTATACAATCATTGGAGGGTATTTTCAATATAAGCTAAGACTTATGAATTGATTTTAGCTGGTCTATCCTGTATTTACTGTACAATTGCAACTACCGTACATAACTCTAAGCTTTAATGATTAACCATTTGTCACACCCCGATAGTGTTCTGCAATGAAAATTTTGCATATTGAGCTGTGAGGGCTGATTTCTGATGCAGTTATTCAATTTGGATGCAGTAAACCAACTTGGAGGTTAGCACTATTGAATGTTAGTTACAGCTCCAAGTGGTGGCTGTACATATACCGTCCTGCCAAAAAGGGACATGTCCCTTTTTGGCGTGGTCAGGTATTTAAACAGCCAGCTCTCAAACTTCATTGCTGCCTGCCATTAAAAAGCATGAGAGGCAGGCAGACACCACAAGGATGCTGGCTCAATTTTGGAGCTGTGTCGGTGCCAAAATTCTGCCTAACTAATTACTAAGCCCTAAACATAAAACTCTTCAAACTCTTTGTATGATTCTTTAAGAATATTCCAATCTTTCTGTTTAGATTTTTTGATGTACATAACCACAACTAAAAAGAAATGATAGATGAGGTCCCCTACCTACCTAAGGGTCAATATAGTCAATATAAATGTGTGCTGTTTAGAGCATTACATTCCCCCACTCTCAGTTATGTGTAAGATTGTAGTTTATGGAATTGTGGAAAAATAAGTGAACATTTTTAATGAAAACTGAGATTAATATTTTGATAGATTAACTATCCATTAGAAATCAACTCTACATTGGTTGATGCAATCTATGGACGACTCCTGGTATTGTGGGGAATATTTATTGTTTAATGGATATTTACTTGTATAAACTGTCAATAAAATAAGTTATAAAAGTAGGTTAGGTGGTAGTCCAACTTCTGTGTTCAAGTTGGATGGTTTGCACTTGTGAACAGCAATCTTTAAGTCTGACCGCAGATTTTCTATTGGATTGAGATCTGGGCTTTGACTCGGCCATTCCAACACATTTACATGTTTCCCCTTAAACCACTCAAGTGTTGCTTTAGCAGTGTGTTTGGGGTCATTGTCCTGCTGAAAGGTGAACCTCCGTCCTAGCCTCAAGTCACACACAGAGTGGTACAGGTTTTGCTCAAGAATATCCCTGTATTTAGCACCATCCATCTTTCTCTCAACTCTGACCAGTTTCCCAGTCCCAGCTGCTGAAAAACATCCCCACACCATGATGCTGCCACCACCATGTTTCACTGTGGGGATGGTGTTCTTTGGGTGATGTGATGTGTTGGGTTTGCGCCAGACATAGTGTTTTCTTTGATGGCTGAAAAGTTAAATTTTAGTCTCATCAGACCAGAGCACCTTCCGCCATACATTCTGGGAGTCTCCCACATGCCTTTTCACAAACTCACAACATGCCTTTATGTTTTTAGCTGAAAGTAATAGCTTTCTTCTGGCCACTCTGCCATAAGCCCAACTCTATGGAGCGTACGGCTTATTGTTGTCCTATGTACGGATACTCCAGTCTCTGCTGTGGAACTCTGCAGCTCCTCCAGGGTTACCTCAGGTCTCTGTGCTGCCTCTCAGATTAATGCCCTTCTTGCTCGGTCTGTGAGTTTTGGTGGGCGGCCGTCTTTAGGCAGGTTCGCTGTTGTGCCATGTTCTTTCCATTTGGTTATGATAGATTTGATGGTGTTCCTGGGGATCATCAAAGATTTGGATATTTTTTTATAACCTATAACCTAACCCTGACTTCTCAACAACATTGTCCCTTACTTGTTTGAAGAGTTCCTTGGTCTTCGTGGCAGTGTTTAGTTAGTGATGCCTCTTGCTTAGGTGTCGCAGCCTTTGGGGCCTTTCAAAAAAGGTGTGTATATGTAATGACAGATCATGTGACACTTAGATTGCACACAGGTGGACATCATTTCACTAATTATGTTACTTCTGAATGTAATTGTTTGCACCAGAGCTTTTTATGGGCTTCCTAACAAAGGGGGTGAATACATGCCAATTTTCTGTTTTCTATTTCTAAACAATAGTTTTATTTATATATTTTTCTCATTTCACTTCACCAACTTAGACTATTGTGTTCTGATCCATCACATAAATTTCAGATTAACAAAACATTGAACTTAAGGCTGCAATGTAACAAAATACAAAAAAAAGTCAACGGGGTGAATACTTTTGCAAGGCAGTGTACGTGTATGGCATCATGCGTTATGTGAGTAATAGTAAAAAATATGATTTTTCAAATGTAAATTCAAATGCTGGAAAAGAAGAAAAAAAAATGGAAAAATCTATTTCAGTATTGGAAGGCATTGTAGCCTCATGCAGAATAAAGTAATTAGTGATAAGTAGATGCATAAGTTCTTCAAAAGCTCTTTATCATTCATGAGATAGTGCTAAGTTCTGGAGTCTGAATGAAAGTTACCAAAAACATTTGTCACCAGCCAATAAAATGTGCCTTGTGCTGTGAATTGCAAAGGGAAAAGTTATATGGTCACTTGGCAACAGGCATTAAAAGCCTGGAATTAGAGCTAATCAGTGTAAATATATTATTTGCTAAATTGACTGTTGATATAGTAGCTATGGAAATTAGGCAAGTTAACTGCATTTGATCTTGTCACTTAGCTTTTATGTTTTTGCCCATTACCTCTAATGGTTTATTAAGTTGCAACTTGTTACATATTAATTCTTGTGGGTGTATCTACATTGCATGTCAGATAAACAACTTTATGATTGATATTGTTTATAGGCCTTATGTGAAATGAAATGATAAGACAGCACAACCACTGGGCTTAAATTATTTTCTTCTGCAATCTCCTTTTTGACCTAAATGATTGGTTATAACATTTGTTTTTAGAGAAAGGGCCTAGATTTGGAAGTATACATTAAAGGGTTTTTCTTTTTTTTTATGGTTTATAACAGATAAGCTCATGTCCTAACCCATTTTAACCACGTAAACAAATCACTTTGGTTTATTCCCATCTCTTATGTAGATCTTCCTGTTCCTGTATCCAACCAATCCCATCATTCACGTCTCCTTTTTCTACCACAGCTCTATCACCACCACTAATAACGCCCAACTAAGTACATAGACACATCGCTATCACTCCCCCTGTAGCCTCTTTAACACGCCCATTGGCATAATAAAATAGGTAATAAGAAAGAGCTGAATGGAAATGGTCTTGTAACCACAGCCCAGAACATAAACAATATAAGCAAGATAACAGAAATACATTACAAACTTACATCAACCATCATAAATTATTATTTTAAAGGATGTTAATGGAAACTGGAAAACCCCTTTAGCCACTTAGTGACCACCAATAGACCTTTTTACGGTGGTCACTAAGGGGCTTCGGCTGGGCTGCTGTCTTTTCCCCTGTGGAGCCCAGCCGAGATCATGCTTTAACAGCCCGGGCTGGCAGAAGTGCCAATTCAGGCTATATAACGCCTTACATGCCGCAGGCAATGGCACCCAACAGATGTAAGCAGTGACAGAGGGAGCAAACACCCTCTGTCTCCCATCGGCACCCTGCAAATCAATAGCAGGGTGCTGATGTGTGTAAAGGCTGGCTGGTGCCTGATATAGGCCCCAAGCCTGCCTTGAGTGTTTTCCAGCAGGTTGCACCTCTTTGGTCAATGTCAATATAGCACTGATATTTAAATACAATGCACTATAGGGATAGTGCATTGTATTTTAAAAGCAATATCAATATTGCTTGTTATAGTCCCCTTGTGGGATTATTAAGTGGTAAAAAAAAGTAAAAAAGTAAAAAAAAAATATATATATTTTTTTTTATGGCAATATATTCTTATTCACCACAAAAACGAAATAGCAAGCGATCAAAAAATGAAATTTACTCCAAAATGATACCAATGAAAACTACAAGTTGTCTCATAAAATCAAGCCCTCATGCAACTCCATCGAAAGAAACAAATTTGTGGCAGAAAAAAAATCTTCATGAGTTACATGTAGATTTGTCACTGTTGCTGAGCATTGACTGCAGATTATACCCTGTGCAACCCATGGATGAAACCCACTTTGAAATTTATCAACTGTTATTTTAGTTTCATAGAAAGATGATAGACTCTCTTTATTGCATTTTTTAAGCCAAAAAATGGCACAAAATTTGACCTGTACATAATATCACTTCTATTTGAGGAGTGGGGGCAGAGGAGGTATTACAAGCTTGTCTCCATTGGTTGTTCAATACGTGGACTACCAGCAGAACACTTTGGGGGTCATTTATCAAACTGGTGTAAAGTAGAACTGGCTTAGTTGCCCAAAGCAACCAATCAGATTCCACCTTTCATTTTTCACAGCTCCTTTTAAAACTGAAAGGTGGAATCTGATTGTTTGGTATGGGCAACTAAGCCAGTTCTACTTTACACCGGTTTGATAAATCTCCCCCTTTATGTCTACGTCTACAGAACACTGAGAGCGGTGTCCCATGCAGGTTGAAATGTTGCTCTCTCTATTGTCCACCAGATAATCAGACATCACTAAATAATTCTTATTAATAACCATTTTGTATTCATTTCATTGTCTAAAAGTGGAATCAGAAAGAGGGTCTGGAAAGTGAAGGCAAAAGTGCAAAGTGCAGACAAGAGTTCCACTATCTTTTCTGGGAAAAAGACATGACATTTTCATTTCTTTGCCACTGAGTGCTGAACCGAATGTCTGGTATTTTAAGCTACAATGCGCTGCAGAGCTCATAAGAAAACATGAGACTAGCATACTAAATGATCTCCTCTGCTGTAACAATCCAAAGGAATTTCAGACAGTTGGAAAGAAGAGGAGACAAGAGTAAAAAAGCAGCACATTCTCCAAACAGGACTAACACCGCTGTCTGATCTCTATAATCCACTCAGACTTTTCTATGGTCCTCCTTGGTAGTCCTTGAAGATCTAATAGAAGGGATCATGGTAACCAGCTTGTATAATGAGGATTCATGCATAATTGAATATTTGCTCACTATGCATTCTTTCACACATTGTCATGTACAAACACATGGACAAACAGACATATACATGTAAACACAGTGAGACATGCACACACTTGATACATGCAAACACCCTAACAGGAACTGTACATGGTCTCAATTTGCTTCTGATGACTACAAGTTTCTTAACACAAAGAAACAATCAGTAAGTTCCTCTTTTATATGCTTATTCTCTAATCATTATAAGCCATAGGAATCATTAGCACAGTCCCCTGTATGCAATAAACTGTAAAGTAAAAAGTAATTGATGGCAATATTCAGATGCATGTACAGTATGCCACATCACTCCCCAAGGAAGTACACAAAGATTGGAGCAATGGGGAGATCAAACACTTGAGTCTTTATTTATTTATTTTATTTTATTTTTTTCCGGTCTTTAGGTTGTAGGGAAGGGCACTGCCATCTAAAAGGGTTTATCCAAGATTTTACAAAAGTAAGCAAACAGCAACAAACTAGATGACAAAATGCTCGTGTTCTATCATCTACCTATCTGTCTACAAGAGATGAGTTCAGTTCAGAAGTCATCCAGAATTTCTTGTTTTCAAACAAATGAGAGAAACCCACACATAATACTTCTTCATAGTAGAGATGTGCAAACCTACTCTCTACCCAAAAGGACAACAGTACTAAATGCCTCAAGACAAAACTACCCTGTTTAGATGAGTGACCTTGGAGTGCTCTTGGGGGTGCTCTTTTTCATTAAGAAACCACCATCATTAGGCATTAGATAAAACTAATTTTTATGTATTTCCCAGAAACCCAACGATATGCAAATTATCTTTCTCTCTAAAAGGAAAAGAACACTTAGGGCCAGATTTATCACGACTCTGACAGCTCACTCCACTTTCACATATGGCTAAAGTCAGTTTTAGCCAAGTCAGATTTATGATCGCCCCTTTAAGACTGTAATAAATGTGGTTTGACGGTAGCAGTTTATCCGTCAGTAAGCAACTTTACAAAAGTCGCACGTTTTTATGAAAAAGTTGCATGTTCTATTAAAAAGTCTCATAAGATAAGCATGGTCCTCACTGGAGTGAAGTTGCGACTTTTTTGCGACTTTTTAAAAAAGTCCCAATAGTAAATCTGTCTAGAGATTCATTTACATACGAAAACACGCCCACTTTCAGAAAACTTCAGAAAAAAGTCGCAAATTTAGCCTTTGGGACTTTTTTGCGACTTTTCCACTCCACAAAAGTGACTTTGCCTAATGATATATCTGGCCCTTAGTCTATATGATGCCATGTGATGTCAGATTTGCTAATTTGCAAATCCCAGAAATCTAGAGCAATGTTGCCTCGCATGTAATACTCATTATGTTGTAAGCTGTCTCCATAATGAGAAAGAGTCTCCCCCTCCAGAACTCTGGCAATGGCCTTTCAAATGTTTCCTCTGTTAGTGTGAGATACTCAGTTTTCTTTTCCTGTTGGATGAAGATCTTATTTGCACACCTCTTCCATTTTCTGGATACACTCAGTTTTCTTGTCCATTTTAAAAGGAGATCTGAATTGCATCTTTCTTTTCCAGAGATACACTATGTGTTGATCTCTCTCTTTTGGACTCGTTTTTATTCTCTGATACTTTTCAGAAAAAAAATAAAAATCATAGTAGACCAGAGACTGTTGTATACTGATTTTCCAAAAATTTAGATAGTTGAATAGTTGATTCCAGTAGAATTAAATTGGACCTGCATGACATTTTTGAGAATATTTAATATTCATTATAATGATATAATGCTAAAAACTAAAATTAAATTTATAAAAAATATCTATTTTTTCTTTTACTGTTTCTATATAAACTTCTCTCTCGTTTACCATCTACCATTCAATATCACTTCCAACAACCATACATTTCTAAGTAGATGCCACAGTACATAAAATCCAGAGCAACCTATATAACATTACAGCTTAGCAGATGTAGTAAACATGATTTGCAGCCCTGAGCTCAGTTATCTGCTGTACATCTACATTTCACGGCAGAGCCTGTGGCCAGAAGCTATTCATCCAACCAAAAATATTGTTGACTTAATATAAATTCCATTTTTTTTTGCACTTTTCAGTTCTTGTTCCTTATTGTGTACAACAGAAGATAAATGTATATTTTGGAACCATTGTTCTGGCTTTTTTACTCTTCTGTAAGCATCGGCCAGGCCTGGAACATCATTTTCATTTATTATTGCCTGGTA